>NW_024081579.1:0-202079 GCF_003009895.1 Hyaena hyaena
GAATGCTGACAAAAACTGAGGACTGATGGATGTGGGGGGGAGGGGGGGATGGGCATGGAGGAGGGCACTTTGGGGATGAGCACTGAGTGTTATGTGGAAACTAATTTGACAATAAACTATTTGTAAAAAAAAAAAAATTTAAAAAAAATTTTTGTTTAAAACAACAACAACAAAAAAAACAAAAACAAAACAACAACAAAAAAATAACCCGGTGAAACCCTCTCATACAACAAAAGGGAAAACTGATCTGGAAGTGATTCAAGGGATGGTTGAGATCATTCCAGGTAGATTTCAGCCTCTTAAAGGAAATGTGACTCTTAAAGAAATTGTTTAATTGTTAATTGTTTAATTGTCTTCAGCAAAACAAAACAAAGAGGAAATACTTTTAGCTGTATCCTCTTTATAGACTATGCATTGAATCATCTCGTTTGTGAGTTTGGGAGCCTTGCCCAAGAAACAGCCATGTGATCAGAAATTCTTCTCATCACCGGCACCACCAGAAGTGGAACGCAATACTAAGAATAATTGCCAAAACAGCATGTTTCCAAGAGAGATAAACCATGCCCTGAGTCACATGTCTTGCATAATCAAATCTGTGGTTTAGCTAATGACAGTGCAACGCTGCCCCTCTAATCTTTTCAGGAAAGCTTGCTGATACAATCATTTACAAATCAGGTTCAGGCATCATCAACTGATCTGTCACTTATCAAGTCCATGCTCCAGGGAAGATTCTCCCCCAAACAGCTTTGTGTCCTACTGACTTTGCAGGGATCAAGTTTGTATGAATCCTTAAGTACCTATGTGTCAGATAAACAATGGCCTCCAATTTTTAGCATTCCAGCTCCCCTCCACCCCAGCCTTTGAGAGGTCAGGTCTGTGTCCTTGATCTTGAATTCCATGGTGGCTGTGGCCATTAGAATAACACAGAAATGGTGCAGTGCCTTAAGAGATTGGCAGCCTTCACTCTTCGTCTGAGAACACTTGCTTTTGGAGCCCTGAGCGTCTGTGTGCAAATTTGTCCTTGCTGAGGCCCCGTGTCCTGGGAGTCCAGGCCAAACAGGCAGAGAGGCTACATGGTGCAGAATCTGGCTACTTCTGCCCTTCCAGGCAGGCACCAGGCAAGTGAGTGTACATGTGTGCAGTGACCCCAGCCCCAGTAATCATCTGAGCACAAGCATGTACGAGCCTGAGCAAGCACTGGGGAGCTGCAAATCAACCCACGCAACCATGAGGGATTGTCGTTCTAAGATCCTAAGGTTTAGAGTGTGTTTATGTTTATACAGCAACAAACGACCATAGGATGTCCCTTGATTACATCTTTCAGAGGCCAGGCCATTCCTTCCCCTGCACACTTACTAAAATAGTGTGTGTCCACTGGGTTACTGAAGAAATGTAATAGGCATGTAGGGTAGTCTGGTGTGCTTCCTAGATGAGTACCTTCTTTTTCAGGTTAAGTTTTGCTTGCTTAAAAAAGTGGATTTGGTGCCATGATTGAATGATTATTGAAGGAACAAATGAATGAATGTGGTAAATGAACGAATCTTAAAAAACATAAGGTAAGGTCAGACATGAACTCTGTAGAGACTTTTAACTCATCTGTTTTATATATTAAGATGGGTTATTGGGTTATCATATAGAATAGTATATTGGAGGGGCGCCTGGGTGGCTTAGTCGGTTGAGCGTCCGACTTTCGCTTAGGTCATGATCTCGCGGTTCGTGGGTTCGAGCCCCGCGTCGGGCTCTGTGCTGACTGCCGGCTCGGAGCCTGGAGCCTGTTTCAGTCTGTGACTCCCTCTCTCTCTGACCTTCCCCTGCTCACGCTGTCTCTCTCCTAGAAATAAATAAAACATTTAAAAAAAAAAAAAAAGAATAGTATATTGGGGTAGAGAAGTTTGCACCCTGATATGGGACAAATATGAGGCAGAAAGTTACAGTGGAGTGGGGGAAGTATTTTGGGAGCCCCTGGGCATGAGGTGTGTAACACAGGTGGGAGAACAGAGCTGAGGCCTGGAGAACAAGGGAGACACGTGTGTGGAGAGCCTTCCTGCTTTGTTTGAGCTTCTGCTGTTGTTTTTAATATATGTTTTTAATCGAGTCCATCACACTGAACTAAAGTGGATTTCTTGTCAGTAAGCAGAAGACTTGCACAGCACCCAGTAATAAGCACTTAGAAGGGATAGAGAGGGAGACTTAGCTTCCCATCTCTTCTTCCAGCTCTTTCCCCAGCTCTCCAGTTCCAGTCGCCAGGGTCCCGCTGTCTCTATCAGAATACTTGCCTTGGCGTTAGCAAGTGGGGGTCTTGAAGATTCAACACTGACAATTCGGCCAGGTGCTCGGGTGATTTCCAGACCTGGCTCTCGAGAGCCTGAATGCTGGCTCCACCTGGGAAGTGCTCTCGGCAGGAGAGTCCCGAGCTCCCCGTGTCCGTGATGCACGTCTTCACTTGCAAACTGCAGGTCAGCGCTGCTCAGAGTGTCCTTTGTGCCGGTGAGCTGCTGGCCACCCTCCTGTCGAAAGTTCAGGAAAGGAGAATGAGTGTCTGGAAGTTCCGGCAGCTCGATGGCGTCTTGTGTCTGTTGAATCAAGTAGTTTAAAAATTGGGCCCTCTCAAAATCTGCCTCATTTCATTTTCCTAGTAATTCCTTTTCAGTGCATTTTACGAGAATATTGGTGTGTAATTTGTTGAAAGTTTAAGAAACTGGTCCGTTACCGCAAGTGTTGTAAGAAGCACCGCTTCAGAGCATGAGGTCCGAATGCCGCCCAGTCTCCTTGCTCCCTCCCGGGGCCACCGCCCTCTTCTTGGCTTGTCGATCTCTGTTCTTTGGTCTCCACGTGGACGTCTGCTCCTTTCTGTGGCCTCCAGTGACCCTTCAGTGTTGGATGGTGGGATGGAGCCCCTTTGAGGTGGCCCTGCAGCTCCGTGTGCGCCTCCATCTGGGCTGGCACCCTTGGGACCAGGTCAGCCAGACGGCTCACTTCCCCGTCCGCCTCTGCAAGCGTAGATTCGTGTCTGGAGCGCTCTGCACCCTGTGTGCCTGGCACGGCGCCTACTTTGCAGCAGACCCTCGCTGAGCATCTGTTAAGTGAGGTCATGAACGGGTGCAGGACAAGGCAGAACTGCCACCCCGCCTCCAGGAACACGCTTCCTGCAAGCACCTCCTTATCCGCTTTGAGAGCAATCGGGGCTGGCTTCACAGGCGGGCCAGCCCGACCCTCCCTGGTCCTGGCATGTGAGCCATGAAGACCTCGTGCCAGGTTTTCTGTCTCACCCTAGGGCTGGGATGACACCGCTGCCCAGGCTGCTCTCTCCTCTCTGCTCCCCAGGTCACCTCGTAGGTGGCCTGGCCCCTTATAAGCTCCTCATGTGGTCTGTATGATGTCATCCCACCCCCTTCCTCCTCCACTCACGATGCCTCTCCTTCTCTCCACCAGTTCACACTTCTCCTTCTTTGCTCTGCTCGTGACTGGATCACCTTTGTGCGTGTCAGAAATGGTTCACACATCCTGGACCTCTACCATGTCATCTTTTCTCTTCTCTCTGTCTCTCCCTGTCCTCTCTTGTCTGCCTCACTGTCTCTCATCTCTCTCGCTCCCCCTCTCTCTGTTTTGCTCTGACTCGAACATTTTTCTCTACAAGTATATTTAACACATGTACCCTCATAATTGTAAAAAGCAAGAGAGAGACACTATAACTCAAACACATCAAACTTGTCATCATTCACGGTTTCCTTAATGACTGAAAACACAGTGTGAGAGTGCCGTCTGGTGCCTGATAAGGGGATGAGTAAAAAATGCAGGGAGAGAAAGAGAAAGATACCCCAAGTCAAACAAGGGCATCATTGACCAACTGTCCCTACTTCAAAAATTTGCCTTGAAGCTCCCTCTAGACACAGTCACATGTCTATGTCAAGGATATCATCACCAGATTGTGAGCTCCAAAAGGGGGCAAGATGTTTTTGCCTCCAGACCTTCTTTAGCAAAACTGGATTTTGACCTGAATTATCTGGATGATTGCTACATACCTGTGACCTCACCTACTGTGTTAGATATGTATGGCTGATTTTAAATTTACCACAAACGTGGTGGATTAAAACATTATTTATTTGAGTTTGTTATTTTAGCTTCTGTGGCCGTGGTGTAGCTGGGTTCTTCATAAAATCCAAAGGTAGTGGCTGGATTGCATTCTCATCTGGAGACAAGGGAAAATCTGCTTCCAAGCTTACTCAGGTTGTATTCACTTCCTTCCTTTTCTGTCTCATTACCCCATCCTATGGCCATTTCTTGACGAGTTCCAGCTTGTTCACAGCCCCAACATTACTTGGTCTCCCCAAAGCTAGAATCCTTTCCTGTAGGTGAGGGTATATTTTTTTAAAAAAATATTTTATTTATTTTTGAGAGAGAGAAAGAGACAGCGTGAGCAGGGGAGGGTCAGAGAGAGAGGGAGACACAGAATCTGAAGCTCCAGGCTCTGAGCTAGTTGTCAGCACAGAGCCCGACGCGGGGCTCGAACCCACGAACCGTGAGATCATGAACTGAGCTGAAGTGGACTGAGCCACCCAGGAGCCCCTGAGGGTATCTTTTTTCTAAATGCCTGAAGTAAAACTGTCCAGAGGTCAGAATCACTTTCACCGCATGTCTCTCTGGGAATCCTCTTCAGCGGCTCATCAGTGCTGGGCTCGGGCCGACAGGGGTGGAGGCGGGGGGAGGGGGGGGCGAGGAGAGGAATCCTCATTAGCTGAGTCAAAGCTGACTGAGATTCCAAGATGAAAGTGTGAGAAGAAGGTGATGGGGCACCTGGGTGGCTCAGTTGATTGTGAGACTCTTGATCTCAGCTTGGGTCATGAACTCATGGTTTGTGAATTCAAGCCCCTCATAGGGCTTGTCTCTCTGTGTTGAGATTCTCTCTCCCTCTCTCCTTGCCCCTCCCTTGCCTATGATCCCTCATTCTCCCTCTCTCAATCTCTCTCTCTCTCTTTCTCTTAAAATAAATAAATAAACTTAAAAAAAAAAAAGGAAGGTGGTGCTATTATCTGAACCAGGGAAGGCAGAAGGAACAAGTCTGGAAAGGCCACATATGTTAAGGGAACTATAGAAATGTAAGAGTCAAATATCTCCTGTCTCCAAGAATCTAAAGGGTTCCACTCAACGTTGCTGAGTCTAACATCTCTAAACGTGCAAAAAGGGCCATGAACCCAACACTTCTCTGCCAGTTCTGAGGGTGAGTCATAGCTTGTTTTGTCTCAGTGCTCATTGTCCTCACCTGTTTTTATCTCCCGAGGTCTGCAGAATCAGTAACACCCAGTCCATATAGTGCAGCTGACTCAGAAGGATGATCTCAGTGAACTCTTGTGCCTTTAAAAGCAAAGACTTTAACTAGCACACGATGGAGACAAAGTTAAACTAGTTTGGGTTGACTTGAGGTTTGTGAATCTAGCCTCAAGAAGAGCGAGATGTGGAGCACCTGGGTGGCTCGGTCGGTTGAGCGTCCGACTTCAGCTCAGGTCATGGTCTCACGGTTTGTGAGTTTGTCAGAGCCTGCATCCGGCTCTGTTCTGACAGCTGAGAGCCTGGAGCCTGTCTTCAGATTCTGTGTCTTCCCATCTCTCTGCCCCTCCCCTGCTCAAATTCTGTCTCTCTCTCTCTCAAAAATAAATAAAACAGTTATTTTAAAAAAAAGAACAATAAGAAGAGCAAGAAGTTTGAACCACCGAGTTCTGGAGTAGGATCTCGGCGAGACTGTTTAGCAGTTGTGGCTCACGGGAAAGTCTCTCCTTCTGAGTCGGAGTTCTACGATAGTTAGACATTACTATTTACTACCATTTTTATGAAGCCTAAATGGATTGCACATATAAAGCACCTTGTATGGGGCCTGTGGATTGAAGTTCCACTTTTTCTTTACCCCTCAACCAAATAAAGGCATCCATTAGCCTGGAAGCATAAGAGAAAACAGTTTCTGGAGCACCGTCTTTGCCAAAATCTCCCCGAATTGTGCACACTTTCTACTTTCTCACCTCACGTCATTCTTGGTGGAGAACGTCAGTGTCATTGTCTCTACATCAAGTGTGCCCTCACTCGCACACTGGCTGTGTCATGATGAGGTTGGGGCCAGGCTCCCCGACCTTCGAGGTCTGAGCCGGTCCCGGGTATGGGGTCCTCTCTCCTTCCCACAGTGGTGGACTCGGTGCGGTGGCCCATGAGGCACAGTTCACGGAGAGAAGATCATATGGACAGAGATAACAGATGGAGGAATCTGGTCTGAAGGGCACAGCTGTCATTCTGAGTGTGGAGCCCAAACAGCAGCAGACACAAGTCTCATACCACAACTGGAAACAGCTCTAACACCTACCAATCTGTCTACACCCAAACCATCCCAGGACACTGTGGCCACATTTCCACCGCCATGCTCACAGCCGCGCTGCATGGAGCAAGTGCATAGGAGAGATGCATGGATGACGAGAGCAGTGCTCACAGCTGGGAAGCTGGGAAGCGGGGGTGGGGGGGGTGGGGGTGGGGGGAGAAACTTTATACTAAATAAATAGTGCTTTCTTCCTTTGGACTTTGGGCCATTTGTGTGTACTTCCAATTCAAAGAGTCAAATGTCAAATACTTGAAGAAAAAATGTAAATGTTACTTTTTTTGAACAAAACAATTCCTTGTGGTTATGATTTGTGGTTAATTACTAAGTATTTCCGACTTCCCTCAGGCATGTGACAGGATGTCATGTGTGGATCTATGGCATTTGATGAGGCACAGTGAACTTCCTTTGGCCAAAGAAATGCAGACAGAAGGATGTTTGTTATATCTGCACAGAGTTGGGAGTTGGCGTGAAACAGCAACGATGCTTTCCCTCTGCATAGTGACAGACATAGTTCGAGAGGGTGGCCATTCCGTCTGCTGGGTCTGGAAGGGGGACAACTTGGAGTAGAAATCCCACCAGGACACCATGGTTGGCTTTTAGCTTTAACCCACAGAAAGCTGGGAGCTGCTCATGAGCACAGCATCAGCTGGTCTAGCCTGAGACCAGGGCCATGTGCTTTTGTTCCTCACCACCATCTCCTCCCTGCAACCCTCTGAGCATCCCCACCTGTTCCCACAACTTCACAGATACCCCATTTCCCACAGCGTCATCTGCTCTGTGTCAGGCTCCACACTTTTTCATCAAATGGCCTATTGATGCCTTTACTTGGTTATCTCACAGCAATTTCTAAATTTGGAAAGTTAGATAATTCTTCCTCACTGTTAACTATCTCTCACAAAACTGCTTCCCTCCCAATGCCCCTCAGCTACCCTGGAGCCACTGCTACTCCCAGTACTCATGCTGGGACCCCAGCGGTTACTCTGAACACCTTCTTTGCCCTCAGAACTAGCCCGCTGCTGAATCGGATGATGTTAAGATACAGCTCACATCCATCACGTGTCCCAATATCCCGTCATCTCCTTTAATGTGTTGTCCAGTTTGCAACATGACTTCCTTCCAATTCTCTCCAGCTAGAGAGCTCACTCAACACACACACTGGCTTGTGTCACTTTTCCGCTTAAAAACTCCTTCAGCAAATCCATAATGCACTTAAAATACAATACAGGTCTTTAATATGTTGGACATGATTGGATCCTTCGTATCTGTCTGGTACCTTCTTACTCCACTGCTACCCTCCAGCATACTACTCAGGCGCCTACCTTCTTTCAGCTCCATGAACGTGGCAAGATTCTTTCACCTCTGAGCCTTGACATTACTGTGTATTTTCTCTTCCTAGAATGCTGGATCTCCTTCCACTGTTGGCCTGGCCAGTGGAATTTACATTATTTTTTCTTCTTTCTTGTCCCAGAGAGACATTTTCGAACAACCAGGCTTTAGCTGGTAGCTCCATCCTACCCCTAACATTATTCTCCCTTATCATTCTGTTATTTATTTAATAATATTTATATAATTTATAATTATATATTAATTTGGGTTCTTTTTCTTTGATTTTTTTATTCCCACTGGGCAGAACTCAAAGAAGTTGGGTCAAATGTGTTTTCCTCACTGTCCTACATGTACTCAAGACAGTGCCTGTCATGTAAGTCAGTCAATAAAAGAACGACCAAGTCACCATAGTGTACCTGGTAAGATGTGACACATATAACTTAGTGATGATAAACCCGTCATACAATTGGCGTGTCCACAGGAGCTATTATCGCTCACGAGTCGCCAGCTACAAAATGGTCACAAGAGAATATTTCAATGAAAGAACGAGAAGGAGTTGAGAGATTTGGCCTCCAGGGCAGTCAGGGAGCACCACTGAAATAACACTTGGGTTAAAAAATGGTGGCTGGATTTCAGATTAGTTTTGTTTCTGTGCCTCTGAATGATAGCACGTGCTAGATGATTTGCTAGGTTCTTAGGCTCCAATATTCTAGAATTCTATTTTCCAACGTTGTCCAGACCCAGTCATACTGGACAACTACTGACTAAGCTCTTTCTTCCCTGGACGTATAAAGAATGCTTACGATATCTGGGAGATGAAAATAAAGATCCCGTTGGTGGAGAGGATAGGAAAGGAAACATGGCAGCCATATGCCGCATCCCTGGAGCATGTGTTCCCATCACACTTACCAGCAGAACAGCTGATAAGTGCTCAGTCCACACTGCGGTTGTTATATTAAAAACAAATTATTCTAGAAAGAAGGAACAGGTCAAAAATAAAAATCTTTATTAAATAGCAAACAAAACACCCATGGACATACATTCTCTGACTAGTGCACATGGATGTTTCCCATTTCTAGTCAATGCAATCCAACCACAAGTGAAGTGGTCCAGATAGATGCTCCATGACACGCGAAGGTGCCTGCAGAGCTCCTCCTCTTTGGCCACTGCACATGCAGGAAAAATTCATCCCTCTGACTTATAATAAATTGAGTGAATAATTATCAAATTCATTTAAAATGAATCTATGTCTTTCATTTCTCATTTAACAATATAACCAGCTATTACTCTTCAATATACGTGTCACCATCCTGGTATTTGGGTCAACTTCAAACTGTAATGGTCCGCTGAAGAAATAGAAAAATCCTGTAAACATAGATGAGGAAAATGATGAGACATTTTTCAAATAAATCAATTTTGCAACATGCAAATCTCAGAATAAGAGTGAACTAATAATGAATGGCATTTATTCAGCAGTTATTCTGTGCCAGCCCCTGTGCTGAGTGCTCACATGCTTTCTCTCCTCTATCTGTACCGAAAAAGTGTGAGATGTCACTAATGGGGATAAAAGTGAGAATTAGGGAGATTTTGCAATTTCCCCAAGGTAACATCTCTCATGAAAGATGGAGGGAGAACTCCATCTCACCTGACTTCAAAGCCAGTGCTCGACAACATTGGATTACACTACCTCCAGATTGATAAAATTCTATGGTATTTTAAATTCTCCCACTTCCGCCTCTAGGTCCTAAAGTGCAGCTTGGGAGGCAGTTGGACCCAAGAGAATCAGGCCAACAATACAAAGCACTGGAGGTCCATTTCTTTGTATGCACTAAGGTCAAGACATCTTTGCAATAAGATCACATGCCCCATGAGCATTACAATTGTCGTGTCCTAGAATCTCCCTCCAAAATTGCTTCAGAACAAGCACACATGCTACCATCCCATCTACCCATGGCCAGGAACTGAATTTTGTCTATTTTGAGCATATGGGAAGACTACTATTCATTTACCAATGAATTACTCAATGTAGGCAACTGCAGACTTCAAAAGAAGGCCAGATAAGGTCCCTTGGGATGGGACGGGAGAGAACAGGTAAGAAGAGAAGAGAGGAGAATGACAGCTTGCCATCAGTAACCTGGCTCCTACTTGGTTCTGTTTTTATACCAAATAGTCACCTGAGATACCGGCTATGGTATGAGGAAGCACCCTTTCATTTTATGTGCAAGTATGAGACAGAGACTTGGAAATTATTCAGGAAAAATAAATGTAAGCTCAATTCACACAAACTGGAAAGTTACAATTTTCAAAGATTTAGAGTATAAGGGGTATAAGACTGACTCATTTGAAGATTATTTTGATTCCCCACATCATTTTGATTCCATAAAACACCCCTCAAGTGTTCCCACTGACAATGAAGTGGGTGCCATCTTACCAAATTCCTGCAATACAGCATCAACCTTTGGCTCAACTCCCGGAAAGTCGTCAACTATTAGTCTGGGGAAGCCTTGCTCCATGGACTGGCTATTTTCATCAAACCTGTAGCAAGTGAAAGAAATAGAGCTCAACATTGTGCAGAGGCCCCGATACATACAATGGTAGGAAATAATGTTACTGCTCCAGTGATGAATCCCAGATAATTGTCAAGCAGGGTAAAGAAGTGGTAAGCATTTTCAGTACGACAAAAATTTGCGACTTTCCTGGACTATAAGCTTAGTACATAAACCAGCATTTTCTCCAGAGGCCAGAATATCATGCTAATCCATGCAAGCTCCATTTATACGTCTGCGGTCAAGTTCTAAGCCTCGACACAGAGCCCAAGTACGTTCCTGCCACAAATGCATGAGGACTGCATACACATAGGATGCAAAGTAAATTAATCATTTGGCAAAACAAACTCTGGTTTTCTATCACACTTGCCCTGTAGATGGTGTCTCTACAGTCTGATACAGCTGGGCTTCCTATTGTGCTTGCTGTCTGGACCTCAGCTGGCCTCTTTTGATGTCTTCTGGTGTCTGGATCTATGACCCCAGGGACCAGCCATTCTGAGAGCCCTTTATCATATCTGAGAAGTGGGGTAACTCCAATTGTCTTCTTAATAATCAGGAAATTGGAGGTTAGACCAAGTTAGAGGGTGGGGCAGGGGGATATCCATAAAGAAAGAACAAAAGGTCCCTAATCAGGCTCTGTACAGAGTCATTCCAGCCGCGTCTTACCGCCAGTAACTGTCCTCTACAAAGAAGTATGTTTTCTTCTTTTCCTTATCAGAAACAGCGGCATCTATTTTCCCCACGGCTGGAGGAAAACCCAGGGTTTGGATGTCTTTTGGATAGCCTGCTTGTACCTCAGTTCCTCTGATGGCCCAGAAGTGATTTCCTATTGAAAAAAAAAAAAAAAAGCCAAGAAATTTTAGTGAAGGCTTGTGGTTTTAGAGAAGATTATTTTCATTATTATCTATGAATAATAAATACAGTTGATAATTGCAGTGACTGGTTCTGGTTATTTCTTATAATCGCTGGTGACTTCTTAGTCTAAGTTTCTATCTAGAAACCCTCTTGTAACTGCACATCACAAAATCAGGTACTTTTGGATTTTTCTTGAGTCCCTCACGGTCACTAGTCCAGACTGTGCTTATTTTGAGTAATCTAGGAAGCCACCCAAATTTGAGTGTAACAGGATGCTGAACGCCAGTCTCTCTGCTTTTAGTTCATCACACCCCCTGTCACACCCTGAATCTGTCCCTCACATCACTGCCAGCGTAATTGACCTAAACCACCAGTGTGTCCTGCGTCTGTCTTGACTCACCCCAACCGAATGACTTGTACCTGTCTGAGCAGCTCCCGATGGACTCTTTATGTAGATCATTCCTCCTCCTTGAAGACCTTTCCACTCTACACACTTGGCTCCTTTCTACACAGCAAAGTTCTCCTTCAACACTCATCCTGACCATCATCCCGCCCCATGATCTTTGCCGAGTCCTGGGTGCTGGGCCAGCACTGCTCCCCACGGCACCTGCCAGCCTCCCTGAATCCCAGCGCATTGTCAGCATCTGCCTCTCTGGAATAGCAGCCTCTTTCAGTGTTGACCTGCACCAATGAGCACCCTGCCTGGCACATCGCAAGGATAAATAAATGTCACATAAACTAATGGATGAAAACAATACTTCAGAGTTAAAGAATCTTTACAGCATCCAACTCAACTTCACATGATTTCATTTCCTTCTCATAAAGGTGAGATGGTCACAAATACCCAACTTTAAAAATCCCCACACAGTCTGACATTTACAAACTCTCCCAAATAACCTGAATCAAGGCAAAAATTAAAAATGGAAAATTTTTAAAAACTTAAAAATGAACATAATGAAACTACTACATATCAAAACTTGTAGGAATGGAGCAAAAGTTGAGATGAAAGGGATATTTTTAGGCATAAACGTTTATACTAGAAAAGAAGAAAGGGCTACAAGTACCAAACTGAAGTTATGAAAAACAGTAACACAATACATTCAAAAACAGCAAAAATGTGGGCAATAATGATGCGGATGGAAACTCATTAAATAGAAAATCAAAATGCAATAGAGACGACTGACAACCTGAGAGTTAGTTCTTTGAGATGCAAATAAAATTATTAAATATCCTGTTAGCCAATGAGATGAGTAAAGAGAGAGGCACAAAGATTCAATATCAGGAAGGAGAAAGGGAACAAAACTTCAGTAATAAGTAAAATAACAAAATACTCAGAAAGTTTCATCCCAGTCGATCTGAGAAGAGAGTGGACAAATTTCTAGAAAGATATGTTAGCAACACTGACTCAAGCTTGGTGACTGAGCTCAATAGGAGCTCAAAGAGCATATTCACAGTGGAAGAGATTGAAACAGCTGTTGTAAAATATAAGAAAGGGCCAGAGAGTCCTGGCCGCCCGTTAGCGTGTCTCTCCCTGCGCTGACATGGCCTTGTCCACCCCGCTCTGCCACACAGCCGTCCTCCTTGGACCGTCCTCCCTGGCTCATCCCCCCCCAGCAGAACCCTGGCTGTTCTTGGCCTCTGCTCTCCCACACAAGTTAGGGAACTGATTTGTCAAGTTCCATGAAAACTATTTTGGCATTTGAATGGAAAATTCCTTGTATCTATAGATAAGTTGACATTTTTACTATATTGACTATATATTTTCTACATCACATTATTACTATTTTCCTATTCATGAACATGGGGTAGCTTCTATTATTTAGGTATCGTTGAATTTTTTTGTAAGTAGCCTTCATGTAGTGTGCAGAGCCCAAAATGGGGCTTGAACTCACGACCCTGAGATCAAGATCTGAGCTCAGGGGCACCTGGGTAGCTCAATCAGTTAAGCAGCTGACTTTGACTCAGGTCATGATCTCATAGTTCGTGGGTTCAAGCCCTGTGTCAGGCTCTGTGCTGACAGCTGGGAGCCTGGAGCCTGCTTTGGATTCTGTGTCTCTCTCTCTCTCTTCCCCTCCCCTGCTCTCTCTCTCCCTCTCTCTCAAAAATAAATAAACATTAAAAACCTTTATTTAAAATACAGCCTGAACTGAGATGAAGAGTTGGACATTTGACCACCCAGGTACCCCAGTATCATTGAATAATTTAAAGTAAAACTTATAATGTTCTTGTATACATCTGTCTAAGCATTGGCACTAGGTCTTGCAGTAATAAATCATACAAAATTTAACATAATGGAGAAAATTCATGTCGGAGAAATTTTGGCAATAGAATTTTTTTAAACAAATCAAAATTCTAATATGGTACTTGCCTTTGAACACAAAGACAGTATCCTTGTTATTAACTTCACAGGCGGCATCCAAGCCTGATGGTAGAGAGGGCCAAAATGTAGAAATCAAGTGAAATTCAGGTTCAAGGTTCCAGTGAGACCTACGCCAAAAATATCTGGAAAACATACAAATTAATTACAATCGTCTTTCTCCTTTTGGTGTGTATATAAAAGAACATTCTCTCTTTCCATCAATGACAATTCAGAAGCCTGTTCTAGGCCATTTTCCTTCCTGTGATCCCAGGGTACTGAAGTCGATGGCAATATAATTATTTAGTTTAGTGTCCATTGAAGGGAAGAAGAATACTTCTCTACCTTCAAGTCTTCCAGCTGGACTAAGGATTAAATTTATGTGAGGTGGATTAACAGGAGAAAAAACCAAAGTTGTATTACACGCCATGGAGGCCCAATCATGGAATCGAGACCCAGAGAAGTGACAGGCAGGCAGCTGTTGTGGTTTTGAGACAAAGAAACCATAAATCTGTGAGGCACTGACAGCAAGGAAAATTGAACTTTGGGACCTCTAATTAGTAAGGAGTCCTAAACAGACTTTGGGCTGGGGGAGCACATTAGTAAAAAGTAGCAAGAGTTGTTTACTTAGCCTTCTCATCTCTAAATGTCCCATCTCTGGTGATGCAGATGTGTCTTCACCTCCTGCTGTAAGGAGGGCACCTCACCTGGGGATTTATTTCCTGCATAGGCTGTCTCTTTTTTTTTTTTCCCCCCACCTAGCTTGTGTTAGTCTGGTGAAAGACAGTGCTTGATAGTCTAATGTAAAAGCACATTGCATTGGTCATAATGTATTATCCTTTTCTTTTTTTAAAAATAGTTTATTGTCAAGTTGGTTTCCATATAACACCCAGTGCTCATCCCCCCACGTGCCCTCCTCCATGCACATCTCCCCCTTTCCCCTCCCCCCACCCCATCTGCCTTCAGTTTGTTCTCGGAATTCCAGAGTCTCTCATGGTTTGCCTCCCTCCCTCTCCCCCACCATTTCCCCCCTTCTTCTCCCCCATGGTCCTCCGTTAAGTTCCTCCTAATCCTCCTATATGGGCAAACATATGGTATCTGTCCTTCTCTGCCTGACTTATTTCGCTCAGCATAACACCCTCAAGGTCCATCCATGTTGCTACACGTGGCCAGATTTCATTCTTTCTCATTGCCATGTAGGATTCCATCGTATAGATAAACCACATCTTCTTGATCCATTCGTCCGTCCGTTGATGGACACTTAGGCTCTTTCCATGTTTTGGCTATTGTGGAGAGTGCTGCTATGAACATTGGGGTACATGTGCCCCTATGCATCAGCACTCCTGTACGCCTTGGGTAAATTCCTGGCAGTGCTATTGCTGGGTCATAGGGGAGTTCTGTTGTTAATATTTTGAGGCACCTCCATAATGTTTTCCAGAGGGGTTGCACCAGTTTACGTTCCCACCAACAGTGGAGGAGGGTGCCCGTTTCTCCACATCCTCGCCAGCATCTAGAGTCCTCTGGTTTGCTCATTTTAGCCACTCTGACTGGCGTGAGGTGGTATCTCAGTGTGGTTTTGATGTGTATTTCCCTGATGAGGAGGGATGCTGAGCATCGTTTCATGTGTCTGTTGCTGCATAGGCTGTCTCTTAAGTAACTTTTATTTAAGCCAGTTGTCAAGGTACACCACTCTAGAAGTCCATTAAATGGTATGTATATTATGCACTCATTAGGATTTTTTTAAAAAAATAAGATAATCACACACATTTTTGTTTGTATGTGAATAGAATATCTTTGTAAAGAGACAAAGGAAGTTGGTAGCAGTGGTTGAACACATGGTGAGAACTAAGGACTACATAGGTCACAGATGGGAGAGAGATTTTGCTTTTCACTCTGTGTCTTTTGGTGCTATTTAATATTGGGCTAGAAATATATATCACTTTTTCTCAGATTAGTTAATTTAAATAGCAGCATTTGTTAGCACACATAAAGGTACAGCTCTACTTCTAGAAGTAGAAGTTGCATGGTTTATAATATTTAAATGCACCAATGATTCATTCACTTGTTCGCCTTATGCACTGCATGTCCTGGGCCCATTCGAGGCCCTGGGGATCAAAGAGTGAACAACACAGAGAGAACCCCACACCTTCACCCAGCTTACATTCTAGTGACCCAGAATCCGCTTTCATACGTCTGTAAAAAAATGATACAGACTACTTTAAGGAGATGATAAAATGCATCAAGAACCAGATCTGAATGATTTTAAAATGTAGAGGAAATATTTTATGTAAATATTTCTGTCAAGTTTCTGTTTTCCTTTCTAAGCATTGTACATCAAAAGAATAGATAGGGAAATAGAATCTTCTGGTCTGACCTGTCTTTAAAGAACAGGATTTCTCCTCTCAGAGAGCTGATGGCGTCGAAGGACAAAGCAGGGTCGCACACGGCTGGTGTCCCAGGTCCTGGAGGCGCAGATTCCGTGGGCACCGCGGGGCCATCAGGGTGCACAGGGGGAGAGCCTAAAGGAAACAGATGCGGGGGTCAAACATAAGGAGAATGGGGTGCTTCCGTCAATTTCAGTGCTTTCCAAACACTCTCAGAGTGCGTTGAGCTGATTGCAAATGCTTTATGCAGCATTTTTATTTTTTTAAATTTTTTTTTTTTAATGTTTTATTTCTAGGAGAGAGAGAGAGACAGCGTGAGCAGGGGAGGGTCAGAGAGAGAGGGAGACACAGACTCTGAAACAGGCTCCAGGCTCTGAGCCGGCAGTCAGCACAGAGCCCGACGCGGGGCTCGAACCCACGAACCGCGAGATCATGACCCAAGTGAAAGTCGGATGCTTAACCGACTAAGCCACCCAGGTGCCCCTATGCAGCATTTTTAAAGCTTTCCTGAAGACCATTACTGCAAAGCTCTGGTGCCTAATTTTTCCAGCATCACTCACCATACAGGGACTGGATGCCGTTCACATCATCTTGGGAAAGGCGGAAGCGGGTCAGGTCTGTGAGTGCGTTGTAGACGGGGAACATCAAAGCTGTGGGGTCATTCGAGTGAAAGAGACCCAGGGAATGGCCAAGTTCATGAGCAGCAACGAGGAATAAATTGACTCCTATTTGAAAAACGATAAATGTTCAGAATCAAACAGTTGTTTGTTCCATAAACACACGTGTATGAACATGTCAGGGGTATGGGTGATCCTTGGGACCACGTGTCACTGTCCTCCCTATTTGTGGATTGGTTCATTGATTGGCATATTTCACACTTCATGGAAATATAATTATTTTTCAAGGTTGACTTGAAGTCAATATAATAAGAGAGGGTTTCACCATATTCCTCCTCCCTCATTCTCTTTTCAGTCAGGAAAACCTGGTCACTTTGCCTAAACTGACAGTGATAAATATTGTTTCCAAAATAATATTTTGGAGGAAGCAAGACTACATGTCAATACATATAACTCCTCATTATCTCTACAAATATGAAGTTGGTTATTGTTCAAGTTTAGTACCATGTGCCAGTTTTAACCTCAGTGCATATTAATCACAGAGTATTCACCGTATTCCTCACACTCTTACACAACATCACTAGTCAATTCCTGTAGCCTGACTTGTCCTTCCTCTTCTTCACATGTAATCACATAATTTTTGATGGTTATAAAAACCTCTACAATAGTCGGTGCCACTGGATAGGCACAGTTTCTAGCTTAGAATAAATATGTGTCTGATAACAGTTTTCTGCAGCACAAACACCGCTGATTTCAGCTTTTCTTTATATTATAAAAATTTTCTTGAAGTTAATACTAGAAATTATTTAACCAAGCCTCCAAGCAATTATGCAGAAAAGAATAGTCATTCAAATAAAGCAAGATCATTTCTCACAGCACATTTGTACCCTCAGCAAAGATGCTCTTTGCATTTGCACTGAACATTCCAACCAATCTTGAAAATAGCAATTCTTTAACTGCGTGTTTTCCAAACTTTAGAAGCCACTTGAAAAAAATAAATGTAGTTAATTTTGGTCATTGAGTTTGAACTTAGTGAAGTCTTTCAGAATTAATTTAGGGGAATAAAAAGGCTTCTAGTTTAGACATAGTTACATGTTTACTTAAACAGATGACCTAACAATTTCCTTTATTTTCTGTCATTTTCCTGATCTTCTATGAGAAAAGGAGGCAAATGGAAAGAAAAGAAGAATCCCAAGGGCACAATTTAGGTTGGAACTAATTCAGTGCAATTCATTCTACCCGATCAAACTCTTCTTGGATGGGTGTTGGATGTTATTCCTGAAATCATCCAGAGAGCTTGGGGCTGCACCTGATTTGTCCTCTCTCCACAGCTGGTCATCATTAAAGTGCACATCTCCATCTAAACCGGGGCCAGGTGGATAGGCATGAGCCAAAACGTTTCCTGATCCATTAAAAGGGAAGAAGTCTCCATGTGCTAGCAGAGAAAAAAAGATAATGGTAACTTAAGTGTTTAGGATTTCTTCATGCCCTTTTCCAATAAGCACCAGAAAAATGATACATGTAATTTTGTTTTACCTCCAACAACAAAAGAGATCATTATGTCAGAGTCTCCTTCATAAATCTTGGAGAAAGTAAGTGGAGTCACCTCTGCCCAGACTTTCAGAGCCTTCTCAATGGCAGAATCAACAGCCTCTCTTGGCATATCCAGTGTATAATCCACAATCCTTTAAGAGAAAAATTGAAGAAGATATTACTTTCTGCTGTGATAGAAATTTGTAAAATCGTAATGTGGTGTGAGCACCCTTGGGACCCGTCACCTGTAGGTAAGGTGAGTTTTCCTCCACTTCGGCGTGCCAGGGAAGGTGGTGAACTGGCCGACGTCAGGAACGCCGCACCTGGGCTTGCGTATCATCGCCAGAGTGTCGGCGTCCGGCTTCCCCGTCACCTCCAACCCGAGGAACTTCTGCATTTCTCGGATTTTTTTAACGACAGGACCACTGTCCCTTCGTCTCACAAACTGTTTCACATCCCTGGCAAGGTTGTAGTAGTTCTCTAGGTATTGCTAATGGGATGTTAAGCAATAAAAAGCTTAAGTGAGTAATTTAAAAGGTCAGACTAGCTTTATTGAACGGTTCATGAGTTAGTCAGCATTTAATCTAGGAAGTATGAAGGGCATATGTCCTCCTATAGAAAATGAACAGTTTTTAAAGGCGGGAAGGGGGCAGAGATTTACACTGTTAATATACACCTTGTTCAAGACGTAAGGGGGATTTTTTTTTTTCCTAAACAAGATGAGTAACAATATAAACATTATTGCCTAAAATTATTTGAAAATCACAATGAACACATTCGTTATCCCTAATTATTTCAACCAAAGAAATTCTAAAGCCAGAGAAGTTTCAAGCACTTCCCAACTGTTCCTCCCATTTAGCGCCAAAGCAGCTGCTGGCGTGTTATCATACAACTTTGAGGAATTCTAATCCCTATTCCCTTCCTGCACCTTTCTTCCCTCTCTGCTCAAACATAGGGACAGCCCACCTGTAGCACTTACTGTGGCCCATGCTAACTGAGTCCAACACGGTGAATGCCAATCAGATCAGTCTGCTTTGTGTTGCCCTTTCGTTTCCACCCGGGACTGGCCAGTGGCTGCAGTGGCCGTCATCGTGACATACCTGGACAAGAGCAGTGCTGGAGTCCTCCTTCCTCTCTGCTCCAATCAGTGGATGAGCTGAGCAGCCTGGCAGACAAAACAGCACAAGGATGGCAAGATGCTTCATAGCTCAGGAAAATATCTTTCTTGCCTGTTGGCTTTGGTGTCTGCCCTCCAGTGTACGTCCCCTTCTAGGGTGATGGTGCTTATATCCAGACAGCATGATTCATGCCTGTGTTTTCTTTTTATCTGAATATCAAAAATAGTCATAAAAATTCAATGTAAAGCTGATTTGGTCTACATCAGAATTTCCTTTCCCTTCAACTTTTAAACTTGGGTAATTATTACTTTCCAAGAAATGGTTTCTGTGTTTGTAAAGAGGAAAAAGTATTGACTGTTTTCCTCTGTGTGGTTCCTGAGAAGCAGCTGAAAAGCCTGGTAAAATGTCACATGTGGAGACATTTGGAAGGAGTGAGATTTCCTTCTAAAAAGACTGTATTTTAAACTCAAAAATAAGCAGGTTAGGTAGGAGAGGATGAGTGGAAAGAAATGACAGACACAACTTTGGTCTAAACACAGGCATTGTTATCTAGAAGATATTAGAAGAGATATTTCATTTCTTGAGTTGTAAAACCCAGTTGTCACTGGTTTTCAGATAGATTTCCCATCCCTGGGGTGGGGCTCATGTGAAGAGGAAGAAGGAAGTGGAAAGGAGGGTCTGCAGAGGAGAGGATGGAGCACACATTGATTCCCGAGTGGCATGGCTTGTGCTGGATGGACTCTGTGGATGTCAGAAGGGAAGGCACGCTCATGGAAACCACTCCGTAAAAAACCATCAAATTGGAATAAATCAAATGGCATCTTAGGCTGAGAAATACCTCCTATCTTCTTGGCTTTAACAAAAATCTCCTTGGTTCCTGGTCCCCAAGTACACAGGACAAGATGATGGACTGAGATTTGTCCTGGGGAATGATATCTGATCCTCCCCACGCAGCCACTCACCTCTGCATGGAAACAGCACTTTCTCTCTTTCCTTTTCTCAGCCAAATGCAGTGTTTTTCACATCGCAAGTCTGCAATAACTTATTTTTACCGAATTAACTTATCAGTACAGAGAACCCTCAAATTCTTGTAGTGTAGACTTATGGTTTTCTCTCACTAAAGACAAACTAACTCTACCTGATGGGAGTCTAAGTTCATGAGTGTGCAGGCATAACCCATCAGCCCACCTGCCACTTATGCCTCACCAAGAAAGACTGCTCTGGTGGCCCCTGCAGCCAGAGCTGAAGGAGCCATGGGGTGCCCTGAGCCAGCCCCATCCACCTGAGGCTGACAGAGCCACGGGGTCAGCTCCACCACAGTGGCATGGAATGGACCTCAGCCAGAGAATGAGAGACGTGAGGCTCTGAGAAAATCAGTGGGACTTAGAACAGGTGTATGATTTCTGTGGACCGCTGTTTTGTCATCTATAGAAACAGGGTGGATGTAATCTAACTCATGGGGTTGTTTTATACTCGGAACAAGTTTCTTACCAGACAAAGCTTGTTGGCCTGACAGATCAGTGGCAATGGTCCCAGACACGCTCTGAGCTGCCTTGTCTTCATCTGAGTCATAACTTTACTGGTGGTGAGCATCCTGTTGATGGATCTTACGATGTGGTGATGACACGATGAAAGTTAGTGTGGTGGTAAGTGCTGTGATTGTAACTGCCTAAACACCAGAGCAGCGGCCTCACACGACTGACGCGGGCGGGTGCCGTCTCCTGTGCTCACCCACCGCACTGGGGAGGAATCAACGACTGCAGCAGGAGTGCCAGAGGTTTGTCTGTAAATCATTCGTTACGTTGTTAAAGCTCCTTAAAGTGTGGGTATGGTCAGGCACGAATTGTTCCTTAAAGAAAGCAGAAACCTCTCCAGGTGCATGCTACCGTACACCAGGCCCCAAATGCGTGCTTCTTCCCATGCTCAGAACAAGGCAGCAGGGTAGATTAGGATCAGAAAAATGAAGTAAGCCAGCTAACAAGTGGTAAGTGATTATCCAGAATCCTCACCATTGCAACATGTTTTTATCAATAAGCCTTTCAGCTTGAATCTTGGCTCTGCCCCCAATGCCTTTCTCCCACCTTTTGACACATTTTGTTTGTTTTTCTCATTCTTGAGACTTACCTGTGAAAGTGCCTTCAACTTACCTCCTTAGCTTGTGTTCTCTTCTCAACCTTCTGATCATCCCGTGAACCCAGGCTTTTGCTTTGGTCTCTGTCCTATGAACTCTGGTGCTGGGAGGTGGAGGAGGGCCAGTAACATATCCTCCAGACTGAGAAATCATGTTAATGCTGAAATACAATGCAAGCCACTCTGCACCATTTATGTGCAGTTTTATTCAGGGTAACTTGCTGACAAGGCAGTGGGGCAGATGACCCAGGGGTCAGGTACCATGTGGCTCTACCACACAGCTGTTCTCCTCTCTCCCATTCTCCGCTCCTCATCCCCAGCTCTTATGAAGCGAGAAGCACAGTGGTGTGGCCACAGGGTAGTTCTCTAAGCTAGATGCCACCTGGGCATTTGTGGGGGACAAGACAGACTCAGTGTGGCCTGTACCCCTACATGGGGGCTGCATGGATTCATTCAGATAGAACACATGTTTATGATTCATTGTATCCTGTAACCAAGGCTGAGAAATGTGTGATGCTCCCCACTCAGAGATGGTCCAGTTCTTAGAAAAACTGGTTACCTATCAATTTTCAACATGCAACAACCTCTGATTCCAAGATTGTAGATACACACATGACCCTAGGTCAGCTGTGTCATGATACCAACTACAATAGTTTGCAACTTCTTCTTTCACTGGAAAGTCTTGGTGTTGTTACAGGTTAGGGTTATTGTGCTACATCATGGGTTAAGGATAGTGGGAACTCTACTTCCTTTCCCATGCTTTTAAATACCACTTTGCTGCAGAGTGGGAACACGGTTTACCGCTAACTTTTTACCCATTTTATTTCCTTCCTGGTAATTTAGGTAAGTATTTTAGGTAATGAGTTATTGCAATGAAAGAAACAATCAGCTAAGGAGACAAAATGTCAGTGCGGGGGTTAGACATGCCTCGGAATGTGGCATCAGTGCTGCTTGTGAGCACAATTGTCTACGGTGCCCTCTAATCACCATTCTTGTTAATAATAGTTGGATACACAAAATAATGTTTCTATATTTTCAACTTGGATTCGGGTTCATAGTTGGGTTGGGTCATTAGTATGGTGAGGTTTTTTGGTAGAAAGAAATGTGTTAGGGAATAGAGTAACAATGATGAAAAATTCTGGGCTTAGATGATGTGGGAAAGAAAAGGCAATTGTCACATATTCAATATTTTCTATGTGACAGGTCTATGCTGGGGATGTAGCCTTGTCCATCTTCAAGAAAACCCTACACTATTTTCCATTGTCCCAGACAGGAGATTAAGATTCATAAAGTCCAAATCACTAATTAAGATCACAGAGAGTTGAGTAGAGCAGATCTGGGTTTCACTACAATTTCTTGGCCAGAAGCCTTCCTCTTTAAGACACATGGAATAAGTCTGGGGGAAAAAAAGCTACACCTTCCTCTTATCATGGTATTTGGGGCTGAATCCTCCAACTAGAAAAGCTGGACTTTTGGCTAAAACCAAACCAAAACACAAACAAGCAAATGCTCTATTTTCCAGTGCCTCTGGGCTCATAGAAGAAGGGAAATCTTCAAACATTCCTCCTAAATCACTCCATGCTGAGATTCTGCAGCTGTATTGATTTGCTCCAGTGAAGCAACTGTGTCTGACACAGTAGCTACAGTGCGTGCCACCTGCTAGGTTAAGTTTACAGAAGTCGGCCGTCGCCCGTCGTCATGATCCATCCATTTTGTGCCAGGGCCGGAGGGAGAAATTGAATGGGGTTGTGACAGGGACCACCCTCCCTGTTGTTTTGAAGCCTTTGATGGAATTACCTACCTATGCAATCCTTCAGGATGTGTTATTGTTTTTTGCTGTTTCTAATTTGCCATCTTGCCAGAGAATTTAGGGAGGAGCAGTTTCAGAGGCTTCTAGTCGATTCTTCCCACATAAGATTTTAACTCTGCAAGTCAGCAAACCAAGAGGAAAGTCTGACTAAGAAAATAGCCACAGGATATGTCCATGGGCCCACTGGACACACTGTGAGCTTTATTCATTAAAGTGTCATAAGTCTTCTTTATTTTTTTTAAAGTGTTTTTTTTCCATTTCCAGTTAGTTAACATACAGTGTCATATTAGTTTTAAGGTGTAACATAAGGCTCCTTTATAAACTAGAAGATCACTTTGCTGTTTTGTGACCTCTTTATCATTGTCAGTTCAGATCTGGTATCCAAGTGTTTTTGAAAAATCTGCATGTTCCTCTTTCCCCAGAGCACAGTTGCCTTGGTAAATGGACACAAGTCCTTTTGTGGGGATAATTTACTACACACACACACACATACACACAGAGGCACACAGACTAACTGCATATTATGGGCTGAAGTTTGTCTCCAAAATTTATATGTTGAAGTTCTAGCCACTCCTCCCATGCCTCCGGATGGGACTGCATTTGGACACGGAGTCTTTAAAGAGCCACTTGAGTTAGAATGGGGTCATTAGGGTGGCCCTGATCCAATATAACTGGTGTCTATATTTAGAAAAGGAGCTTAGGATACCAGTACACACCAAAAAGAAACTATACTAAGATACAGGGAGAAGATGATCATCTGCAAGCCAAGGAGAGAAGCCTCAGAAGAACCGAACCCTGTCAACACCTTGATCTCAGAATTATATCCTCCAGGGCGCCTGAGTGGCTCAGTCAGATGAGCATCTGACTTCAGCTCAGGTCATGATCTCATGGTTCGTGAGTTCGGGCCCTACATAGGACTCACTGCTGTGTGTATCCCCCTATCTGTCCCCCTATCTGTCTGTCCCTTCCCCACTCATGCTCTGTCTCTCAAAAATAAATAGGACCAACCAACAAAAAATTATAGTCTCCAGGATCATGAGGAAAGTAAACTTCTGTTGTTAAAGCCATACATATATAAGTGTGAAGAAGGATCCTTCTTCAAGGAGAGCTAGAGTCCTCTGCAATCAAAGAGCTTGAATTTGTAAATCTTTTTGAATTTGGAAATTAAGTGAGAAACAAGGTTTTTTCTATTGCAGTAGCTTCTATTGGCAGATTTTAATTTTTAAAATGTCAGTTCAGCAATACCTTTATTGTGCACTCACCTATTTACTACTAGAAACACATGATCTGTGGAGATGAAGACCTTCTAGTACCATTCTAGCCTCCCTGTTAATTAGAGCTGCTGTGGTTTACCTTGCCTTTGATGGTTAAGTGTGACACCTGCCCTTCACATCCTGAAATCCCAGCATTCCTATGACACTAGAGAGCCCAATTCCAAGTAACACTCATACTGTCACCCCAGCCCATAGAGAGCAACCGTCACTGTATATCTCAGACACCAGTATGTCCCCTCACTAGTGCACTCTGTACAGCCTGTGAAGGGAGAGCCATCTGGACCAGAAGCGATTCGGGGGTATGTCTCCCAACCTCATGTAACAAATCCATTCAAGATTCCCTTCTCCTCGTACCTTCTGGCTCATTCCCTAATACTGTGCTACAGAAGGGTTGGCATCGCTACCTCATTCACTATAGGACATTGTTGTGGTCAAGATTAGAGACTCCAGCTCAGCAGAGTACTGGACAAACTCCCAGTTTCCTGGCCAGAACACCAACTATCAAGCCTGGAACGAGTGCACCATGTTAGCAAATTCTTCCCAGTCCAGCCATACATCCTCCCACCATGGTCCAATGCCTTTAAAGTCCACTTCCAAACATGCTCCACTGGTTCCTGTTGGCACTCAAGGGCCATATCCTCGAAAGCCTTTGGTTTGTAAGCAATTTCCTGCCATAGCTAGGATTTGAACTGTGCTGAGACCTGACCTTAGTTATTTATCTGGGAACGGGTGAAGGAAGCAATTTGGGAGGAGGATGAGCATTATCTTGTGAGGCACTGACTCAGGTAAGGGCTTTGTTGATTCCCTGTGCAAAGAGAAGGCACCTCCCTCTGGCAAAGGGAGATCCCACTGCTGCTGCCCACATGGAGCATTCAGGAGAATTTAGTTGTTCAGTATTTTCAGATTTATCCCCCCATTATTCCAGCTAGGAAGTACCCAACTTTGCAATAGATCTGGGGCTGATTTTCAGCACAGCCTGCAATAAGTGAGAATTCCCTTAAATGTCATTAATGTCTTTTAACTTTCACACTGTGTCTTCAATTGATATTTAGATGCCTTGAACTAACTGCTTTCTTTTTATCAAATTCCCAGGGTGGTTAATAAGTCTGCTCCCCACTTCCTACGACCACCAGTCTTACCATGTCATTTAAGTGTTATGGCCAACTGATCACCCATTACTCATCATTCACCTTTATTCCTTCACAATCAACCACAGATGAGAATCTCCATCACTGTGATGACACTACGTACCAGGGTTATCACTGCTCCACTTCTAGTACAAATAGACTTAATCTGGTATTTTTAGAAAGCAGACTTTGAAAAAAAAATTAAAGCTAAGTGACTGTTAAGGCATGTGATGCAGAGGAAGGGCTGGATTTATGGTTGGGGAGAGCAAAACAGGGAAAGTGGAAGAGAAAATACAAAGATGAATTGTCAGCCAGGCAGAGATGAGAAACATCTTGCTCAGATGGCACCAAGGACCCACTTGAAATACCTCTTAAGAACATCCTCCTGAGGAAAGAGGGAGGTCCACTTACTCACCTGTGTCGGTCACACTGGCACAAGTATTGTTTCACGAATGGCTGCTTGTCTCACAGATTGCATGAGTTCCGAGTGAGTTCCACAGCAGTGCTTGATGTGACACCGACAGGAAAGGCCAAAAGTCCTAGAGTAGAAAGCACAGCCCTGATGAGAACGGCTAGAGGCTTAGAAGCTAGTTTAAAACCTGGACAGAACCAGTCACTGCTGCTGTAGCTGGAATAGAAGACAGGAGGCCAAGAGCACTGAGAATCTTGATGACTCCCCAATCGCACTCTTACGTATATAGTCAATAGAAATGTCACATAAGAGCAGCATTGTTTATAAGAGCCCCCAAATGGGAACAAATTGAAGCCCACTGTCAGTGAATGAACCACAGAGACGTGATGTTGAAGACAGTAAGGGAGATACGGGAGAATATACACTTGATTGAATTTAGTTCAAAAATAGGCAGATTTAATTTCAGATGTTCAAGGTCAACATGGTGGTTGCCTCTGGGAAATAGAGAATGTATATTGGACATGGTTGGTCGTGTCTCTAGACCCCGGTTAGCACCAGTGCACCCATCCTCCTGGCTTCTTCAAGGGTTGGCGGCTTGCAATTCTCAGCTGTGCTGTTTCTTTACCAAAGAGGAGCCATCTTGCCTGGGAGCTACACCCCCAACCCCCACCCCAGAGCAGACCTGGGCTGATGACCGATGACACAGGCGTACAAAAGGCAGGTCCCTTTGCCCTGAGATGGGATTAACTGTGATTCAAGTTTTGAATCATTAGATCGGAGCAATCAGAGACCACTTTCGGTAGCTGTTTCCTCGCTTTTAAATGTTGTGTCCACTCTTCTGAGAACTCTCCTTCCCCAATCTTCCTGTTTCAGGCTCTGATTCTGGTGGACTGAGCTGACAGAGACTTAAGCAGTGATCAAAGGGTCTTGATTGCTGTGTACCTGGCGACATTCTATTTCTTGATCCGGGTGAGGGTTACGTGGAGTTGTTAATTTTGTGATAACTCACGGATAGAAACACTTATGATTTGTGCATTTTTCTGTATTTATATTATATATACTTCAATATCAAAATGTTTATTAGAAAGAGAAAGACCTGACCAAAGGAGAGGTTACACTTCTTTCCAAATTTTTAACTTGAGAACTGCCTGGCCCAGAATCATGAGTACTCCAAAATATTCCCAAGCCTTTTCTACATACTGTAAAGTCTGCCCATGAGCTTCATAAAACTTGCAGGGCTCAGATACTACCTGTGGGACTCCTACTTACATGAATATCCTTGCAAATTAGACACGATAAACCAGATAAAGAATAACCAGGTTATGCTGCTTTAACAAAATCTAGAATCTTAGGAGCTTAGAATAATCGGAATTTTTTAAGCAAAATCTACTGAGGTTTAGGGTGATTGTTTTGAGTGAGGAGAATTCAGGCTTGCATGATCACCAGGGCAAGAGGGTACCACTGGAGAAATGTGCACCTACAACTGTGTTTCCATCTGGAGGTGATATATGATGTGGAAAATGTTGGGGTTCCAATCCGATGGCCAAGAACAAAGAGTGGTTTTATTAAAGCATGGGGACAGGACCCATGGGCAGGAAGGGCTTCACCGGGATTGTGAGGAAAGACTGATTGTATTGGGAGAGGTAAAGGAAAGGGGAAGTTTCCAAAGGGACTTTGACGTGCTATAGACTCACAGGATCCTGGAGGCCTAGCTATTGTCGAGCTGAGGTTGTTTTTCCTCTAGCAAAGCATTAGCATGAAGACAGGTGGGACTTCCTGGAGGAACGTCTGACTCTGCGTGCTCGGACTGTCAATGGGGTGCAGGTTATAAGGAAATTTAATTTTATCTTCAATTCTTTTTGCCTTTGTTCTCCACATGTATGGGTCCCTGCTGGCACAATCTGCTGGCCAGGGCTAGTCAGATGGCGCTGCCCACCCCTCCTCCGTGGCTACCAGGAGTGGGACCTCAGGAAAGTGCAGCTCTCCCGAGTGCTCTGAGGGGGAAGGGTGTGCCCTTGAACAACTCTCCCAAGCTGTCCATGGTTTTACCTAAAACCAATTTTGGAATCTTGACATGGGACATGGAAAATCAGTTCTAACCTCCTGGGATGATGTAAACTCCATGAAAATGGGAGAATATTCCATCTCTCTATGCATCCTTGCTTCCCGCATGAATAGTTTGTGTATTTGTTCTATTCCCACTTCAAATTTGAAAACTAATCTCTGTAAACAAGGCTTTATCATCAGGAAATAACAATGTAATGATTTAAATATACTAGACACTTTATAAAACAGTAGAGACATGGATGGCTTATTCCAAACATAAAGCACTTTATTTTCTGTAACAAAAGTTGTTTCTTGCACATTAGGATGCATTTAGCGGTTGCTTATATGTTAGGGAACTGCTTCTACTCTGGCAAAGACTTCTATCTCTGGTCTCCTGTCTCGAAGAGCTGCCCTCCAGGGTCAGGGTCAAAGTCTTCTACTTTGGAAAAGAGCTTCTTTGCAAAAATGGCCCATTTGAATCCATAATGCATGAACTTGACCTTTCTTAGTTCTCAGTTGTAGAACTAAATTAGAGCAGTACATAATATATTGCATTCTAAAGCATAAAAAATAGATGTAGAATGAGGTATAAATAAGGTTATACCTAATAGCTCTGTATTTTATTTAAACAAATGGCTCTTCAGGAAGACACCTTCCTTGCGTTCTTGAAATGCGTTTTTCCACCATAACAGTTGGTTAATAATTTCTGCAGTTGAACCAGCTGTTAGCTTTGTCAAGAGACAGAATTCTCTTAGTTGTAGGATCAAACTTGTATTGCCTTGTTCCATGAAAGAAATAGAAAAATCCTAGAAAGAAAACAGCAGAGACTTACTCTGTTATACAAATCGTTTCTAGGCTTCAGTTAAATTCTTAAAAGACCCTGCCATTTGTGAGGACAAATATTTTTGGCACTTGCTGTCCCAAATAACAGTACTGATGTTATTCTATGACAACAACATAGAGGACATATATATATATTCACTTACCATCTTTCTGGAAAACAGCATCAACCTTATTTCCAATTCCGGGAAAGTCAGCTGCTATCATTTTGGGATAACCTGGATCCATGGACTGTTTATATTCATCATACCTGGTCAAACAATAATTGGAGGTGTCAGAACGTGTCAGGTGTGTAGACTTTGCAGGGCTGTCACAGGGAATCTGGCAGCAGGAATGTTTTTAAGAACTTTTAGCTGCAGAGGTCTTGCGTAGCATGAGGGAGGGTGATGTGGAATGCTGGGTGGAAGAAGAGGTTTCGAAGGTCCCTCTGAACACCAACTACTAATTCTAATTCTCTGGGAGGTGCCACACAATGTCCTCCTAAAGGTAAACTGCACTGAAAGATACATTTCTATCAGCAGAAGGGTCGTGTGAAGATAAATGCCCTCCTTCTTAGGTGTCCTTTATCAAACTTAGTGCCACATGTCCCCCAGATGCCCACATGATCATTGAACAATAGGCTTGGATGCCAGACTGGCTACAGCTGCTCACTGAAACGGCAGCTAGCCAAGGCGGTATGAGACTCCTGTGGGAATGGTTCAATCTAGAATGTTCCCTCTATGTAGAAAGAGCTGGTGCACTACCATTTTCTGTCCTCAGTCTTTACCTCCAGTACTGGTTAGCAACAAAGAAGTATGTTTTCCCAGTTTGTTCATCAGAAACAGCAGCATCGATGCTCCTCACAGCTCTGGGGAAACCGAAGGATCTATGGATGTCCCTGGGGTATCCGTACAGCATATCCTGCCCCTGGGCAGCCCAGTACTTATCACCTGCCAATCAAGAAACAGAGGTGAATAGACTTGTCCAGGGTGCGAGAAGACAGTAGACTGATTTCCAGCTAAGTTTTGGCCTCATGTGCCACAGCAGTGTCCTGCTTGCACATTAGAATCATCCAGGCAGGTTTTTAAAGATGCCGATGCTAATGGTGGCTCCTATCAGTTAACTTAGTACAGTTTTAAACTATCTGCATCTGCAGCAAGCTTGGGAATGGCCCACATGTTCCTCGCGCCACCTCGGTAACACCAGGCTCGCTCACGTGGTTGCCTCTGGCTGAAAGTTCCTGCCAACGGCTCCCCACAGCCCAGAGTATTGTAATGACACAAAACCTGTAAAGACTTTCAGCCTTTGTAAGCACAAACCACCGCCTCTGGCTAGAATGCAGTTCCAAATACTAACGTGTGCTGTGTCCAGATCTGTAAACTTAGAAAGCCCCACATCACATAAAACTGGTCTTCTCTCTTGAAGCCAGGATTGTTCTCATTGCACAGATACGCTCATTTACCCCATACAAAAAAGCAGCTTGAAACTTTGTGCATCTGACATTCTATTTAAGGGGTGCCGGGGGCTCGGGTGGTTGAGCGTCCGACTCTGGATTTCGGCTCAGTGTTGTGAGATGGAGCCTGCATTGGGCTCTGTGCTGAGCATGGAGCTGCTTAAGAGTCTCTCTCTCTCCCTCTGCCCCTCTCCCCTGCTCACACACTCTCTCTCTAAAAATTTAATTTCAGGCTAGAAAGCCTGCTTTCAAAGTTTCCTGTCCCTCTGAACTGCACTCAGTTCTTTGCCTTGAGTGTATGACCGGCTCAAGTACTTTAATGTCTGCATGTAGTATTTGCAGAAATACTGATGTTTATAGTGTCTTCAAAGCCAGAGCCCATCATTAGATTATGTTTCATTCTAATAGAATCAAAGAAGTTTGTCACATTCAATTCGTGATGATTCAGGACTTCTCATACTTTAATGTACATGCAAATTTCCTGAAACTTGTTAGAATTCCAGAAGGTCTGAACTGGCCGCTGAAGGACATGGACAGACCTTGAGGACGTCACGCTCAGCGAGTCTGTGGTCCTAACAGACTCCCCAGGGGATGTCACAGCTGCCTCTCCCTCCCTTGAGAGACTCATTAGTAGTAAAACAGGCTCCAGGAAATCTCACACTTAAGGTCTCTGTCCCATCCTCTCTAGAGCTTTGGCCTCAGCCTCTCCCTTTCATTCGTGAGCATCCTCGGTGGGGGAGGGTGGTGGTCAGGGGGGGTCCTGTAAACAGTTCCACACAAAAAAACATTTTCAAAATTCCAGGTTCACGAACCAGCAGAACACAGATAACTGCAGTCATATGCTACTTATTGAAAATGACTCAGAGCTGGACTCTGTCATTCTTAGTTAAGGGGATGGACTCTCACTGGTGTGATAAGTGAGATTGTCAGATTTTCAAAAGTACACAGAGAGGAAGAACTCTCTTCTATCTAGTCCCCAAAGCACATGAAACATCAGTTCGCAGAGCTGAACAATTGCGGACGCGTTACCTTTGAAAAACCGAACTTCGTCTCTCTCAGTAACTTCGTAAGCAGCCTGAAGTCCGGTTGGCAGGTTTGGCCAGAAAAGAGAAATGAAATTCTGCTCAACTTGCGGGTAGCGGGGGATTACGCGCATGTAGAACCTGATTAGAAAAAGTAAAGACAGTTTTGAGCTAATGGCGAGCAAGCATGGGCTGACATCCAACTGAGTTTATGGCTGGCAGAGCGGGTCCTGGTGAACGTTTAACATCGGTCATCCAGGCTGGGGCCCGGGGGACGGCGGGGAAGGCTGGCCCGTGGTGTGTGCTCCTTACACAGTGACAGCACTGGGCAGAGTCCTGGGGGTTCCCAGTACTGCACCGGTGTGTCCACAGTACCGCTGCCATCCACACGCTTCCAGCACAAACAGCCCCGGGAACATGGACAGTCAAGGGTAGCAGAGTGACCACAGAGGCATCAGTGCCACTTATCTTTCGTGGCCTTGGCACTAATATGATTTAGGTTACTTGAATAATGGCCATGTTGGACAACTGGCTCGTACAAATTCGGTCTAACAGCTGGCTCTGGAGCCGTTAGGAGCCTGCGGCACAACACAGCCCTGCCACCGACACTCGTGCACAGAGCCCAGGCCCCTCCCTGCGCCATGCCTTTCCTCACAGAGCGTGTTGCTCTCATCTCACGGGTGGGAGCTAGGGGTCAGGGAGGGGAAGAGAGGTGTCTAAGGCAAAGGTTAATTTTAACCTCAGAGCTGGCCACCACTCCCTGTGTCCCCTTAGGCTGGTGGCTCACAAAGTCGGTCCTACAGTCTACAGGGACTGGGGTGATGGCAAAGCATGGAGCGTGATGTGGTGGCAGAAGAAGTTTCCAGACTGCCGGCCACAGGGAACGATGGCCCCGGCCGTCAGGAGCCTGACAGGTGGTCCAGCCCCACCTCTGCCTGGCCGTGGGACCCTGCGCAGTCCACTACCATGCCCAGCCTCCCACAGCTGTCCACTGTGAGACCACTTGCATGACAACACAGGTGTTTGAGTTTCTGAAAATCCTAGACGTGGTCCTGGTCCTTGGAGACAATCCTCAAATACTTGCTTCACAAGGTTTATCCTTATCTATTGAGAGCTTTCCTTTAAACCCAACTAGTTCCTCAGCTTTGACCTACACCCTGTCTGGTTTGCATGCTGCCTTACCTATCTTGGAGAGGAGGGTGGGAAGCATTTGGAACCAATACCCCACATTCTGGGGTGGATGTGATCACAGAGGGTCCAATGGCGCAGACAAGACTCCAGGAACAGCGGCTGAGAAGTGAGCCCATTGAGTGCCCCTACTTTCTGTGAAGCCCTGGCCCTTCCTCAGTGCTGTTCTTTCTGTGGACTGTGTTATTCAGAAAAAGTCTACATTACAATTTTACACGGCCCTTTAGGAATCAGGATGGTACAGAGAGCAGACCCATTCCTCATGAGGGACCCTGGCTGCTGCCAGGCCACGCACTGCCTTGGGATTCCAGGACCCTCCTGTGAGGAGAGAAGCACGTTGTGACCACACATATGTGCTCAAGGGGAGAGTTCTCATGAACTCTTGGGGATTTTCCCACAATGGCTCCTACCCTTCCCTAGATCTCTGGGGATCACAGGCTTTGGGGGGAGGACATCTTTACTAGGATAGAGGGGTGAGATGTAAGGGTGGCTACAAAACCCCCATCAGCATAATGGTGCTGTGAAAAGTACTGGCTTCTCCTATGAAAGTGCCCACATGAGTCTCATCATGAGAACGGCATTAATGAAGAGAGCTCACTAGTAGGAGTCAGAAGATCAGCTACTGCTCTGTCACCACTCTGTGCCCTAAAAGGATCTCTTTCCTTTTCTCTGCCTTAATTTGCTGATCTGTAAAATGGGACTATATTTCCTGGATTTTCTACCTCAATGGTTTTTTTTTTTTTCTTTTTTTTTACCTGAGAGCCAATGGCTGGGAAAAGTCTTAAGTTCATTACATTGTACAAATGCAAGTAATTGCTTGCACTTAATCAAAACTATAATTATGTATGTAAACAGTGTAAGACAAATAATGTGTGAGGCACAGTAGTGGCACATGGGTACCCATAGTCATGAGTGTTGTTATGGTTACAGGCACAAAACACAAAGAGGAATCGATGTCCTACCTGTCTTTAAAGAACATCAGTTCTCCCCGAATTGTGGTGATAGCGTCAAAGGTTAGCTTGCTATCACATGGTTGTGGGGTTTGGGGGCCTGTTGGCGGGACGGGATTGGAGGAGGGTCCTAAAGGAGAAAGAGATCTGGAGTTAGTTGTGCTGAGAAGCTGCAGAAACCACAAAGCCAGCTTCTTAAAGGGCCCCCCTGACAGCGGCTCTAACAGCCTCTTGTCCACAGTGCTCTGCCGTACACTCACCATAAAGGGCCTGGATGCCATCGATGTCGTCCTGAGACAGCTGCACATCATCGCTGTACTGGTAGTTGGGGTACATCAGAGCCCCGATATCAGTAGAGTGAGCAAGTCCAAGGGAATGACCAAACTCATGAGCAGCCACGCGGTACAAGTTGAAATCTACAAGGTCCAATAAACCCCATGCAATTATTTGAAGTGTTTTCAGTTTTGAGAAGCAGTCTACAACTCTCCAAGGACTCATGCTCAAATTTTTTCAGTAGCTTTTTGAAATATCTATAAAACTTCTTCCCAGAGGTGGAGGGAGGGAGGCTTTTATTAACAGTGAGGACCCAGATTAAAGCCCAAACTCCGTGTTTACACTGATACAATGACAAACCAGGCTTAGCTGACTTTGAGTCCAGCACAGATCGGTCAATATTGTCAGAGGTTAGATGATGTGTGTTATTTCAGAGAAGCGATGGAGCTCTATTAAAAATCTTTTCCTCCTATGGACAAACTGATACATGCCTATGCTGGAAATTTTGGAAAATGCAACATTTACTCCCTTAATTTTCACATAATCTTATTAAAACTGTTAAACTTTGGTGTGTCCTTTTTTTGTTTTAAGTGTTGTATTTATTTTTGAGAGAGACAGAGTGTGAGCAGGGGAGGGACAGAGAGAAACACACACACAGAATCCGAAGCAGACTCCAGGCTTTGAGTGGTCAGCACAGAGCCCAATGTGGGGCTTGAACTCATGAACCATGAGATCATGACCTGAGCTGAAGTCGGCTGCCTAACCAACTGAGCCACCCAGGCGCCTCCAGTGTGTCCTTCTAACAACAACAAAAAATTCTATGTGGATGCCCTCAAGGAATATATTAAGGTTTTCAACATTTTCTTCACAGAAATTTCTGAGTGGCCTATTTGCAGCCAGTGAAATGTTTTTACTCACAGAAATACCCTTCTCTTCTGCTTTTCTAGATGTCTCATTAATTTTAGAAGTGGTAGTAGAAAAATACATACTTCTACTAATGCATTCTTTCAGTTCATTCTACAATGAACCAAGGAGGTGTGGAGGAATCAAGAGAGATGAGATTAGCTGACTTACCCTTGAAGTCATTGGTCCACCTTTCATCTTCATCAAAATGGGCATCTCCACCAATATATGGGCCTGGTTGAAAAGCATGAGCCAGGGTTCCTCCGGGTCCATCGAAGGGAGAGTTGTCACGGTGATCTGCCATAAAGAGAATGAAATAGGTGTCCCTCTTGGTTCTAACTGTGGCAAACCCAGGAAGGTTAGTTTCACTAAGAGGCCAACAGATTCCCACCCATGTGGTACAGAGTCCTCCTTCAGCCTGTTAAAGCAACACTCCTCATGAACAAGTTCCCTCAGCTGCGAAGCTGAAAGGATCTAGGGTCAAGGCAAAGGTAAGTTGAGAATAGTTTCTGGGGACAAGCAGGGCTTACCTCCCCGGACAAAGGATATCATTATATCAGCTTGACCCTCAAAGACCTTGGTGAAGGTCAGGGGTGAGACATCACTCCAGAGTTTAAAGGCTTTCTCAATGGCATCGTCTACCTCTGCTCTTGGCAGATCTGGTGTGTAATTTTCGATCCTTCACATGAAATAAAACAGAGACATATCAGACCTCCTTTCTCATGGCTCTGATGGGGAATAGAGTTCTCACTCTGGGGCCCCTTCTGGTTACCTGTAGGTCAGGTGTGTGCGATCCCATCGAGGGTTCCCCTCCATGAGGACGTACTCAGCCACATCGGGCACCCCACACCTGGCCTGCTGCATCACGTTCAGGGTGTCAGCGTCTGGCATCCCAGTGACCTTCAGCCCAAAGAATTTCTGCATTTCCTTCAGCTTTTCAACCACTAGGCTCTGGTTTTTCTGCTTTACAATTTTCTTCCCATCATTCTTCAGATTGTAGTAGTTTTCCAGGTATTTCTGATGAAAGATAAAATTATTGAGACACTGGATGAGAACTCTTTCTCTTTTCTGAAGATTGGCAATATGGAGCTTTAGCAGAAGTGGAGCACCACTTTTAAAGATTGTGTTTAGATTTCCTGGTCCTTATTATTGGTGGAAACTAATTTCAGAATAGAAATCTCCCTACCGCTTGTTAGTAATGAATCAAAATTACAATTTATTTCTTTTGTTCCTGCTCATTCCAACTGGAAAAGGGAAAAGAATCTATACACAGCTGGGTACCGTTCTGGGGAGAGGACCCTTATCACCACAAATTTCTCTTTGTAAGAAATGCACCCTTTAGTTATCAATAAAGAAATCTCATTTATTAAGCTCATTTATGCTGCTACTGCTACTCCAGAAAACCATGGGAAAATGTACAAAAAGGCACTTGCATTTCTAGTATCTGAAATTCAGCGTTTACCTGGACCATCTCCACATCTCGCTCTTGTGTTTCTGAGGTGCCTGCTGGGAAACCGAGGGACCCCACGTCCCAGAGCAGCAGCAGCAGCAGTAGAGGAAGGCGAGGCATGCTGACCTTTGCTTCTCTTCTCTGCTGAAGGCCTCTGAAGCTCCCCACCGGCCTGCTGCTCCAACATCTCAACAAGCAAGCTCCCTCTTTTATATACGTCGTCTGTTTCCAGAAAGCTGGAGGGTGGCTGACTCATATTTCATAACATCCTCTTTGATTAGCGATGAATACCTCCGGCAATTATCAGAAATGGTGATGTAATGCAGATTATTTAGATTCACTTGGTGTCGCAACCTTATGATTAATATCAAACAGTACGTGTGTGTGAAGGAGAGATGTTTGTTTTCCCCAATTCATGTCTATCCTTTTTGAGAAGGGCCTTAACAGAGATCCTAGGGTAAGTATTCCATGATTATTTTAAAAGGTAGGCTTTGCTGCTTGACTCTGGGCTGTGAGGGGCTCCGGGTCGTAGGCACCTTGCTCCCAGGGCAGGGGGCAGACCCGTCAGGCAGGTGAGCCCCGTGATGGCCTGGCATGTGCACCGCGGCAGCTCGCAGCCCTACAGGCACTCACTTTGGGGCAGCTCTCCTGGCTTCAGCAGATGACCCTTCTGCCTTTGCCAAACCGCCGAGTACACTGCTTCCATAGCTCCACAGACTCAGTCTTTATTTGGGCCCAGGATTTGAGAACCTTGCCTCAGAATGCCCCATCCACAGGTCTGGTATGAGCTAACTCCCGCTGTGTAGACAATGCCAATGGGTCCTTCTCTGAAACCTGTCACAATGTACCAGGTGAGGCAGGGGCTGGCCAAAGACCAAGTCTTAGTGTCTTTATTGTGAGTCTTGCTGGGACAGAGAGAGAGAGAGAGAAGTAGGGTTCACCTGAAGGGGGTCTCAAGCTCATCAGCTGCTGGACTGGAACTCATGAACCATGAGATCATGACCCCAGTCGACGTCAAATACTTAACTGACTGGGCCATCCATCCCACTTCTGCTGTCTTATTTTTGTTTTTTTCATTTTTTAAAAAATGTTTTTATTTATTTTTGAGAGAGAGAGATGGAGGAGATCATAAGTGGGGGAAGAACAGAGAGAGAGAGGGAGACACAGAATCCAAAGCAGGCTCCGGGCTCTGTGCTGACAGCTCAGAGCCAGATGCAGGGCTCGAACTCAAAAACTGTGAGATCATGACCTGAGCCCAAGTCAGATACTTAACTGACTGAGCCACCCGTTGCCCCTCTGCTGTCTTATTTTTAGTCATCCTTGTTCCCCTTGATGTGAGCACATCTCTGCTCGTTGGGGACTGGGCGGCAATTATTTACTCTTTCATGTATGCATTTGCTCATGTATTTTTGCATTCATTCATCCAAAAGATCTTATTCAGCATCTTCTGTGCACCACTTCCCGTGGGAGGGGATCAATTAATAAACTGACATCATATGAGATATCTTAAGATATATTGACAGAAGTCCATATAAAGCTGCTGGGGTTAGTTTTACCAGAAAGTACTGGGACATAAGAGACTGTAGAGCTGGTCCAACTCTAAATTTCCTAACGTTCACTAACCCTCCTACCTCTATCATAGTTTTTGCCAAATCTTAGTTCCACCTGTAGTATTATTTTTTATTTTTCTTTAAGTTTGCCTCATTATAGGCTATCATGTCTGTAAAATCATAATCTAATGGTTATTATTTTTGTATGCATATTAAAATAAATACATGTAATGTATTTTATTTTATTTCATTTATGTAATGAAAAGGTTCATTTGTGAGTTCATGCTGGAACATGTGTCTTGGGGGCATCCTTCTTGCCCTTGGTGAGAAAAGATGACCTAAATCTGTGGATTCCTCTACTCCTGCCCCGGCCTCTTGCCTAGAAAGAGGTTAATGGGATACAAGCTTGAGGAACACCTGTCCCCCCTCTTCCCCTTCAGCACCTGACGGTGCCCTGACTTTTCCACCTTGCCAGGACAGCTTTCTCTGAACTTTTGTCACCTTACCAACTTCCGTTTTCCTCGCCACACTAGGAACAATGTCTTGTGTATAAATATTGCTTCAAGACATTTTGGATTGATGTGAAAGGGCTCATTTCCTCCCTAATTATCTAACCACAACTTCCTCATAAGTGGAGTAATATGAGTTCAAGGCCGCACGAGGAATTGGAAGAAACTCTCATGAAGTTGAAAGCCTCTCCTTCTCACAAACATGAGATGAAGGGTGGTGCTGACACCAAAGAACACCAGCAATTGAACTGACTTCAGTACAGGCAAGGAAAATACGAGAAAAAGCTCTTTATGTCTGATGTTGTGTTTGAAAAGTCAAGGATGGCACATCCCATCTGACTCTTAGGGAATCTGGTCAGTGTGAAGAGGGTGCACCTCACCCTGCTTGGCAGTGGGAAGCAAGGGTCACCAGGTTAACTCGAGAGCACGTGACCTTCTGGAACTGGGCAAGGAATTACAAAGATATCACCCAGGAAGAGTCTCATAAAATATTCAGTGTGGCAAGAGCTTACATACTCTACTGTCTACAAGTTTTCCAGTTTCTGTAAATGACAATATCCTTTAAAGAAAATCCCTTTTGGAAAACCAACTTGTAAACCAGATGAAAGCAGCAGTGCTCTGATGGACATAGAGCCATACCTACCTCACTCCCACCTGGTGCCCTGTTTCTTCTCTGGTAACGAAGCCCCCAACATCTGTGCCACAGTGAGGCTTCAGTGGAGTGGAGCTCAAAAGCCACAGGCCTAGCCCGGCCCCCTGGTCTTCCCCAGAACACCCTGGGGAACAGGCAGGTTTCCCACAGGCCCATGGTCGCACCTCTGAAGTGATGGGGGGACCGGCCAGGGAGAGCTCAACCTTCCACTCCTGGTCTGGGTGCAGAGCTCCTGATCTAAAAGCATGTTTTCCACTGCAACCCCAGGGATGCTGGCATGGATTGGAAACTGGTTACCTAAAACAGCTTTTTGTTAAATGTCTTCCCCAAATAACAAAGAGTTTTAAGTTAAGTTTCGGTTAAGCAGCCAGCCTCAAAGCCTCACTCCTGAATCGTGAGATTTCCGGTTAGGCATTCACAGCAGAACACATGCAACTCCTTGGCTAGTGCTGGCGTGTGAGAGATTTCAGAGTGGAGAGGAAAACATATAAATTGGGACCAGAAAGCGGGGGATGAAATCCTACCAAATCCTAGCAATGCCTGGACTTGGCAGAGTTTCCACGAAGCTCAAGACGTGTTAGAATTTTATTGCTTTTCATGTCTGAATGGTTTTTTTCCCCCTCTGGGAGCTTCTTTCCCCCCATAATCCCCTTTTGGATGTAGTTTTGTGGAAATGATTCCTCCATTCTGTATTCCCCGGGGGGGGGGGAGGGGGAGGAGGAACGGCAGACTTAGGAGGGCTTTTGAGAGCATGACCGCATCAGCTGACTCCTGACTATTTCCAAATAGGCAAATTATTTCCAAGATTTCCTTGGTTACTTCATGTCTGCATCTCTGTGGAAGGACACCAGCATGTTTGTGTTTTCCATGTTAGAATATCCATCTTGCTTTGTATTGTTTTATGCTTGAAAATTTAGCCTTTTTAATTTTATAATTCAGTTTGAGTCTCCTATATTTTTCTACTTCTTTGGTCCTAGAAGTCTTGAAATGACCTTTAGCCCGAGTCTTAATATTTTAATAATTTTTGTTTTGGGAGTGACATGAGGGAAAGCTTGCCCCAATCCATTCATTCTCTACATGGTAGCTTCATAGACAAGCCACCACCCAATCCCTCAGCCCTGAAAGGATCTTAACTGAACCCTGTAGACCCCTTTATTTGCTTGAGACTGGGATGCATTTGCCAGGAAATGGAAATTATTGTTGAAAAGCCAGGGAGGTGGCACCATCCCTCTTTGCTTAAGCTGATGTCTTCTACGATTTCACCCCTTCTCAATTTCGTGTGAGTGTCTCCTTTGGTACAAATCTTTTCTGTCAGCCCCTGACCTTGTCTGCTCTGTGGAATGCATTGACGACCACAATTCCCCAGACGTCTCTCTTCTCTTTACCATCAACCTTATTATTGAAGCTTGACCTTGACTTTAGTCCCTTGCTCTGGGCTCTCAGTGGTTACTAACTCCCACCACATGCTTTTTCTCCCTGCACATTTTTGGTTACTTGCTATCTTTACTGACATCTCTTCCTTTCCCCTTCCTGGGTCTATCCATTGACTAAGGTCCTGCTCTGAGTCCTCGTCTTTCCTCTCAGGCCTTATCCCAGGACAGAATTATCTCCTCCTGCAAATTCAGCCAATACCTCACAAAAATTCCTCCCTGAAGTCCAGTCCCAGTCTTTTCCTGGACTCATATCTCAGCCTTCCCTGCCACCAGGACCGCTCTCCTTGGATGCTATGTTCCTGGTGTCGCTTCCTTCCAAAGCAGGACTGTCACTCCTCACTGTTTAACTTCTTATCTGAAACAGAACCTACTACACCACAGAGCTGAGTTCAAATATCAGCTCTGCCAATTACTAAATAACCTATGACTCAGTCCTTTTATGCCTTGATTTTCTCATCTAAAACATGGAAATAATAATAACATCCACCTTAGGTGGTTTTCTGAGGCTGAAAAATACATGTACAGTCTATTAGCGTAGTGACTGGAACACAGTGAGCAATACCTGCAAAAAGTCTGTAACTCGTTTTATGAATAAGATCTTCCAGTGGTTTCCATTATTAACCAAAGCAAACTGTGGCATCCAAGATCTGCCATGCTCGGGATTAACAGCAACCTCTGACCTTCACTTCGTAGTCTCCCGAACTGTCTGAATGACTTTGTTTCTCAAATGTGCCTTTCTCCCTCTCGGCCACCTGTCATGCTTTCTAGTCCCCTCTCTTCCTGCGTTACTAGAACCCCTCCCATTCCTCCAGGTCTCGCTCAGATGTTACTTCATCCCCAGCCTTTCTCTCTCCTCCATTTGTGAGGCAGTCCTACTCTGAGTTTTCACAAAACATTACACTTTCTTAAAGCACTTTTCAGGGAGCCTGGGTGGCTCAGTCAGTTAAACGTCCACCTTTAGCTCAGGTCATGATCTCGCGGTTTGTGGATTTGAGCCCCGAGTTGGGCTCTGTGCTGACAGCTCAGAGCCTGGAACCTGCTTCAGATTGTGTGTCTCCCTCTCTCTGTGCCCCCCACTCACTCTCTGTCTCTCTCAAAAATAAAGAAACATTTAAAAAGCACTTTTCACATTTTCCTGACCTCAACTTTGCTCCCTAATAGAAGTTAATCTGTTGGCAAGAAGGCCGGTGTTTTGTTTGTGTTTGTGTTTCTATCCATTCTCCAGGGCTTTGTGTACACATTTGGTTGATGTCTCATGAAAATGTTAGGTTAAATTCAATAGAATAGAAAAAGTGACACATTAACACTTTTGAGGGTGTCTCTTCTCTCAGAAAGATTTTTCAGTTCTCAAACCTGGGAGGAACCATCGTCATCATGGGGGCTTAAATGGTAAAACTCACGGTGAACTCCCGAAGAGATTGTCATGATCAGTGACCATAGCACATGTGGATAAGAACACATTAATTGACGATGCCTCTGAATTTTATATAAAGAACTGAATGCACATAGACTTAGCTCCCTCTCATTTATTAGATACGTGCGACATGCAAGGCATTAGGCTCCATGCTAGGAATTGCAGAAATAATCAGATGACCGTTTTATTCTCAGAAGTTAATTCTCTCATGAAATGGACACAGCCTGATTACTGTATAATCATTTCTTGAAGTAGCTGTTAAAAGCTTTTGGTGTAATTTATATTATACCAATGAATACTTAGTTATGTAGGCACACATCTCCAAAATTATCATGTATGACAATAGGTAAACAAGATTTAAAACACATGCATGTACTTTGTAGCCAATTTACCCCCAAACCCACTAATGGCCTAAACGAATTCAATCAAAGTCTCTTTTTGCTACTCACGTAAGCATTCCTCTATCAGTTCTGGTACTTGGTTCTTCATACCCAGCACAGGTAACATGTCTTGTCATGTTGGCATAAGTAGCATTGATTGGGCCTTCTTGGAAGGCAGGTGGAGGGCATGTCCAGCAGCTGTGTGGTTAGACATATGTCTGGACAACCTCTCAATAAGCCTTTCTTGGAAGGTCTCCTGTTGGGTTCTGGGCAGCCGATGAGAGTCAAGGGCTCTCAAGCCAATCTGTACGTGAAAACACAAGTGTCAGTTGGGATTTGGCACAGGAGTAAGGCAACTAGTCAATGTCAGAGTCACAAATGACATTACAAAGTTTGAAGATCCATTCCATTACAGAAAGTCTTTGAATTGTCTCCTGAATTACCTCATGAAATAATTTAATGTTGGAAATCAATCGAAAAGGTCATCAACTTCTGCTCCCCTATTTTATGTTAGGTGGTCACTGATGTTGGAGTAACATATTATTTTCTAAATAAATTACATGCAATCAGAACAGGGTCTGTGACTGTATAACTGAGGAAGGAAGGGATAAAGAAGAGTTAGCTTTCTTGTTTTTATTATTAGCTGTCCTTTCTCAATTAAATTCAATGTAAGCTATAGCCTATTACCTTCTACCACATACTGTGGAGGCCTGAGCCTCTCATGGGTTCCATACAGAAGCTCAACAAAGACAGTGACCTCCCCATAGGCACATGGTTCCCCTCCATGGTTTTGGGAAAGGAGACTAGGTTCCCAGGCCATACAGCTTTCCAAAGGGGAGAATACGTACAGATATGTGACCAGGGCATAAGGGTGTGTAGAGAAACCTTTTCCAAAGTGAAGAGCCAGAAGCCCTTAGAAGCCTCTATCCTAAAAGCTACACACTAGAGCATTGGGGTGCTTTCTTCCCTGTCCTTGGAGCTCAGCTTGAGGTCACAGAGCCCTGAAAGTCCCCCTGAGTCCTCTGTCCTGCTGCCAATGTTGTAAGAGCAAATCTACATCCTCACTTATACTGTGGGGTTAGCACAGTCTCCATATAGAAGGTGACTGGTGTGTACCGCATATTTTACGTCTGTGTAGATATATATTGGTCCTCGTGACTCAGTATCTATAAAGATGCAAACCTATGTAACTTTGTATACATATATATACTTAACACTATGTCTGCAGAAGAATATATACATACAATTCTATAGAGAATATATGTCATGGGATAATATATTGGGATGTAAAATTGCATTTTTTGTTTCATAATTTCCCCTGACCTTGCTAAGCACTCTGTACTCCCTAGTTCATGGGTGTCTTCAGGACTGCAATTGAAAGTGACTTGACTGAAAGCAATATCTTTTTCCAACTTCTGGAAAAACCAGAGATCATTTGGGGAGGTTATGCCAAGGATCTTCAACGAAGAGGGTAAACGAACCAGTTCTGAGGGAAGCATGAGACAGAGAAGCAGTTTCCTTAAACTGGAAACAGAACATTTGGACAGTTCCACTAGGCATGAAGACCCACACTCGGCTTCCAGCTCCCTGAAGCCCCCCCGGTGGCTGTGGGTGGCACTAGGGAGGCTAAATGTGCCTGCAGTTTGGGAGATGAAAACACATCATCTCCTCTGAGGCACCAGTAGGTGGCTGTCTTCTTCAAAGCTCAAGTTGCCTTCCAATACCAGGATTTGCTCACAGAACAGTGTCTTTCTATTGCAGAGAGGGGGACGGTCACCTTGTATTTGGGGAGGCGATGGGAGAGAGAATTTCCTTTAAGGTACCCTCCAAAAGGTGTGGTAGAAAAAGCACAGCATTTTGAGTCAAATGACACGGGTTTGAATCACAGTTGAGCAATCTTGGATGTTATCATCTGCAAAAAGGAAATTATAATGCCTAGCCCATTCTTTTTATGATAATGATTAAACTGGCAGGGACCTCATAAATTGAATGACTGCATATGGTAATTATCGTTACCTCCTGACCTTTGAGACTGCACGATCAAGTACTACCTTGTACACAAGTTAACCACGGGTCACAGACATGAAATAAAAAGATAACTTTGTCCTTAGAATATTAACCAAAATGTATACATGCATTACAAATTTGATTTGCTCTCACTGACTGATAATCTGGGAAGCTTGGTTGCAAACGTAGACTTATAATAGATGTACACAGATACAGAACACAGGCCACAGACAGCCTTCTGATGTGAAAGAAATCTAATCTCCATGTAAGGCAGGTTTGAATTCAGAACTTGATTCTGCAGCTTTTAAGAAAGAAATCTGTTTTCGTGTAAGGACAGATTTGAATTCAAAATTCAATTTTGTAGCTTTTTAGACCTGAGGCATATTAACCTTTCTGATACCTCATTTTCTCACATACAAGATGTAAGCAATAATATTAAGATTTTCCATGATTGTTTTCGGGATATGCGAATCCTCAAATGCAGTTATACGTCACGCTCACCACCTGATGGCTACTCAATGAGCATTCATTTCCCCGCAAGGGAGAAGACACCTAAAATCATCTACATTAGCCATGTTACGTTGGACATGAGGAGATCAAGACCCTACGTTTTCATTTGTTTTATTTCTTGGGAGAAAAACTATTGCAACTTTGAGTTCTGATGAGAATATGTCAGTATACCAGATATTGATAATAAAAAAACTATCTATGATGTAAATTAATTATGATTCTTGAAGAAACTGTTATTACGCAGTGAGGTACAGCAAGTCAATGGCAATATAATTTTTGGAAAGTGCACATAAACTAACACAGAGAATTACCTCCTTCAGTAATTTTGGAAGCTCGCTCAAGAAGCAGCCATAGTCTAAGGTGTAATATCATCACCCTCATTGGCACGGGCTAAGTGTGATTCTAATACTAAATGGCAAGATGGCAAATTTCTTAGTTGCATAAATCATGGCCCAGAAGTCATATGTCATACATACTCACCTTTAATTTTACCTTGGGAAAGTGAAATAGTTTCCTCTTAATCATACTAAGGAGCTGTTATTGATAAACACAGTTATGTTATGAATCAGTTGTTCTGTGGCCTGTCACTTATCAGGACCATTCCCAGGGTGGAATTTCCTCCCAAAGCAGCTTTGTTTTCTACTGACCAATACAGAGGGAACGACGGGTGTGGATTCTCAATCAGCTCTCTGGTAAGTCTGGAAGGCCAGGGTACTTATCCACCCAATTCTACATCCCTGTTTGAAGACTTTTAATCTACTTCAGAAAGGCTCAGGAATTCTACTGTGTGTGCAGGAGGTAATGCTTGCTAAAGTTGATAATTCAGTTTATTGTTCATAGCCTGATGACTTCTCTATGAATTTACTGCTGAATTATTCACTGACGGAGTTAATTAATCAACATGTTTTGGGGAGTGTTTTCTCTGTTGTTACACTTATTAGTTGAATGTAATGCTTTTAGTTATGTTAGCAAGTTGAGTTCTTAATATTCTTCCCTCTGCAATATAACTCAGGAAAGAAAAATCTTCTTTTCACTATAGTCAAACCAATTATTTGTGATTCCCCAGATATGGATAAAGATATGCTATTTCCCATGTCTTTGCACCGCTGAATGTGCTGTTCCCTTACCTTCCATGCTTGGCCTGCTGGAGTCCTATTGGTTGAAGAACATCTAGGATCAAGCATTGCTTCCTTCCCAAACTCACTCATCCATCCATCCATCCATCCATCCATCCATCCATCCATCCATCCATTCATTAAAAGCTTACTAAGCAATTGTTAAGAGGCAGGCATGGTGCTGGGCACTGGGGACAGTCCAATGTAGGACATATTTGAGGCAGTTACAGCTCATCTTAGATTAATGGGTACACGTAAGAGGAAGACTGAACACAGCCTGAAGCCAAGGTGGGCAGGTCAAAGAATGTATCCCAGACAAGGCAATCTCTGTGCTGGAACTTCAAGAGCAAGTCAGCTGGGAGAATGACATTTTTGTTTTCATTGGGAGCCATTTTATTGGAGAGAATGACCGACTTAAATAAAAGGAAGTTTATTTTAAAGAATCTGAGGGATCTTGTGAAATCCAATAACGAGGACAGACTTGAGGGGATAGGCTGAGAAGGCAGATCCCTCCAACCTGTCAACCTGCTGTCCCCCAGGTCCCCGCTGTCCCCATATCCCCGTCCTGTCTCTCACCCTGAGAATACCCCACTCCTGCTGACACCCAGTAGGGAAGAGCATCAAAGTGCTGTGGTTGCTCAGTTTAGACATTTTCATAGTTTGAATGTGAATCACAGGCTGTAAGGGCTTCTGCCAACAGAGTTATTTACTGTTTTTCCTTCTTTCCAGTAAGGAAACATGGACCATAAAATGTCCCTTTCCTGGTAGGCTTTAGGCAACAAGAAGTAACCCACAACTTTAGATACCTTTAATTTCCTTCCCAAGACCCTAAAACTTTGCCCTCAGAGAGCTCATGGCCTGAGATTCAGTAGTGGCACCTGGTGCTTCTCACCTCATGGGCTGTTGGCTTCACCTTGACCTTATACCTTCCTCTGTCCTGCTGGTCCCCATCAACCGTTCTACACATCCTCTGAAGGTCGGTGGTTTGTCAGCCAACTCCCAACTCAGGTTTAAGCCAAGAATCATTTTGTTGAGAGGTTAATTAGAATCGATTTACAATAAGAGGCTTGGGGAATCTCATGGAACACACTCTCGGGACAGCCTTCCTGAGGAATGGAAGGCTACAGCCTGTCTCTCCCTCTTGTTCTTAGCCTGAGCCTGAATGTTTGCTGCATTTCCTTTTTCCACAGACCCTCTTCCTCTTTGCTCAGTAAATGTTTGCCGTGTGAGTTTCAGCTTAGAAACACCTCCTCTGAAATCCTTCCCTGACCTCCCCAAACACTGTCAGTCGCTGTGTGTCTCCGCAGCTCTGCATGCGTGCATTGAGCCGTGTCTGTGGCCCGCTCGGTACTCTGGTGGCCCATTCACTTTTTTGTCTCTTCTGCTGGAGGATAAACAGAAACCTCGTCTGAATGCATGCTCCTCCCTCGCCCAGGGCCTGGCCGTCTTAGACACTCAGTAAATATCTGCTTGAGGAATGAATAAATCAATGAACGAATGAGACCGAGATAAGTCAAGTCACGGTCAAACCCATTTTCTTGCTTGAGAGCCAAGTCTGGCTTCGCATCTTAGGTGCACCTGCCAGAGTGTTCGTGACCACCCGTCTGGGGTACTTCATGCCTTCCTGCAGGTCTCCAGGCTCAACTCTGGGACCCTGGACGAAAGTTCTCTGCAGACACCTCTCTCCTTTCTGTTCCTGACCCACTTCCTACAAGACCGATCCAGTCCACTTTCCTCATGGGATTCTGTATGTTGTCACCTTAATCCGTTCCCTTCCTCACTCACTTTTGCCCCATTTTCTCCCTGACCTGCTGAGTCACTCTTCCACCCACAGTCTGGTCATCATTGGACGCTCCGTCAGAGTTTACACGCTCCTGCCCCAAACTGCCCGGGCCACACCCCTCTCTAGGGCAGGCACACTGTGTAGACATAGTGCCCCTGGGCGCCCACAAGTAGCAGGAAGAGGCAGCCTGTAATTGCAGATGTGATACACCTGTTATCCTGCTGCGATTTACTGACGACTGTGATGCTTCCGGTCTGTACTTGGATGAAAACACACACTGCAACCACACAACACGCCAGAAACTGACCTGTGCTGTTCCTCCCACAGCTCTTCCTCACAGCGTCCCGGGGGCGCCAACTTGGTGGCCTCCCCTCCAACTGCTTGGTCGTTCTGACCCTTCTGTTCTCACAGTTCACAGCCTGTCCGTCACTAAGTCCCGTGGGCTTCTGTCCAGATAAGCCTGAGTGTGTGTCCGCGCGTCCACGCTGCGCGGGTGGGAGCCTCCCCCCTCCCCGGGCTCCGGCCCCTGCGTTTGCTCCGCTCCAGTCACATCCAGCCCCACCTACGGAGGCCCCTCTGCCCCGGCCTCCCCCCCCCCCCCCCCCCCCCCCCCCCGTCCCTGAGGGCCCCTCAGAGTTAGAGCTGGTTACCCGCCTCCCGGCCCCGCACGGCGTGCCCCGGCCTCGGCCTCACCTCTGACGGTGACTTCCGGTCCCCCAGGCCCGGCTGGAAGTCGGCCCGCAGCCCAGCGACCGCGGCGCCAAGCGGCAGGCGCCGACGTCACACAGAGGACGTTTGTTCGCAGCCCACGAGGCGACGGCGGGGAACGCGCCCCAGGCCGCGCGTCCCCGAGCGGGGCGGGTCTTCGGTGAGGGGTCTGTCGCGAGCGTGGAGGCGGGCAGGCCGTGCCGCGTGTTGGGACACGCGCCTGCACACGCGCCGTGTGTGAGGGAGGCCCTCCTCCGGCGGAGCGGCCCCCGCGGGGCACGCGGCCGTCGTCCCAGCGCGCGCGGCCTGCAGCTCGCGGCGGCTTTCACCTCAGAGACGTGAGGCGGGCGTTCCCGCGACAAAGCGGGCGTCAGCGGGAGTCCCTCCGGTGGCTCCTCATCTCGTGAGCCCAGGGGGGCCTGCTTTCAGTCCTGCAGAAGCCACTCAGGAACAGGCGTGAGGCCGGTCTTCACGTTCAGAACAGCTCTGCGAGTTTCAGCACGGATTCACGGCCTCTGCTAGCGCGGGGCTACCTCCGGGCCGGGTAGACGCCGCTCGTTTTATTGTTCACAGCTGAGGGGTGGCATTCCCGTGTTCCAACAGCTCCCAGAAGGTTCCACAGGCGGTGCGCTGCGGCGGGGGAGGGGAGGCGGCACAGGCCACGGACAACTGCCGGGGGCCTCCAGTGACTCCCTGGGTCCCGAAAGCTTTGTCTGTCTTTCCAGTTCTGGGGGAGAAGCTCACGCCGGCCGCGCGGATTTGCTGCGAGTCCTCACCCCCTGCAGCCCGCTTTGTCTGCAGTTCCCTGAACTCGGCGGTTTTCCTTGTTTCCGGCGTGCGTATCTCCTAACCTATGAAACAGCGTATTTACAGCCTGTGATTCTGGTTCCCTGCCTCCCCCCCGCCCCCGGGCGTCAGTCCTAAGAAGGCAAACGTCTGTGTCTGTTGTGCTCCCTGACGGATGCACGCTGTTTGCAGGGTGCTCGCACGCTGCTGTCGCCCCGCGTGCGAACGGAGAAACAAATGAGCATCTCCTGTCCTGTCCACCCTCCGTATGTGTCCCCGTATCAGCCCCACCGTCGCCACACTGTGAGCCCCAAAAGGGCAGGAAACATTTCTGTCCTGTCCTAGCAGAGCAGAATTCTGACCCGGTTGTCTGCAAACTGCAGTCTCGTGGTCGTGGCTCTGGTCTTACGTTCATCCTCACAAGGGGGCAACGTGAGCCTGATTCATCGCAAGACTGATGTGGGCTGAGAACATTGACAAGAAGACTCAGATGCCTCAGAGTCAGATGGTGACAAATTAGGGCTCTGTGGGAAAAGAAATTCAAAACAAGTTAAGGTACAGAAAATAAAAGTAAGAATTTGGGGTGCCTGGGGGGCTCAGTTGGTTGAGCATCGGACATTGGCTCAGGTCACAATCTCACAGTTCGTGGGTTCAAGCCCCGCGTCGGGCTCTGTGCTGCCCGCTCAGAGCCTGGAGCCTGTTTCGGATTCTGTGTCTCCCTCTCTCTCTGACCCTCCCCTGCTCACACTGTCTCTCTCTCTCTCTCTCAGAAATAAATAAAACAGGGGCGCCTGGGTGGCTCAGTCGGTTGAGCGCCCGACTTTCGCTTAGGTCATGATCTCGCGGTTCGTGGGTTCAAGCCCCGCGTCGGGCTCTGTGCTGACTGCCCGCTCGGAGCCTGGAGCCTGTTTCAGTCTGTGACTCCCTCTCTCTCTGACTCTCCCCTGCTCACGCTGTCTCTCTCTCTCTCTCCTAGAAATAAATAAAAATATTAAAAAAAAGAAATAAATAAAACAAACAAAAATAAATGAATGAATAAGCTTTAAAAAAAAAAGAATTCAATTGTCGTGTTCAGACACAGAACTTCTCAGGGGTATTGTGTGAGGTCCTGTGGCAGGTCTGTGAAATATTTTCATGGTTTCAGAAATCTACTCATGGTCTCAGAAGTCACAGCTGAGGTCACAGTCACGGTTAGGGTTAGGGGTTCCCTCCACCCTGGGCTTTTATGAGTCACCACGCCTCATCCTGTGGGCCAGCTTTTGCAGAGATTTCTTAATGAATTAATCCCACTGACAAATCAGCAGATACTCTTGAATTATGAAAGAGCTGCTTTATTTATTAATAACAGACCCTATTCCTATTCACTTAGATGCACATGAAATACTCTATTACATGACTTAACATTCCTCATCTAAATGGAAAAATAGCAGCGCTTATAGGAATTTATAGAAACTTCTCAAGTTATGAGCCCTCGACTTTTGAAAGTTTTGCATGCCTGCATCATGTACCCACTTGTGGGTCAGTCCAACCGACCCTTTGTGAGTCGACCTGCTATAAAGTGCTAGCCCTTCATCTCTCTTTTTCACCTCTTGCCCTATTCCCTCTGTCAGTCTTGGCGTCTTTACTCTAGACATCTCACTGTTAATCACATTGGTAAATCAATTTGTGTCAACACTCAGAGTAGAGAGGTGGCAGAGAGGATCGAGTGTAATCCTCGGGTCAGACAAGATGGATTTGACCCCTGGCTCACCCATTTGTCATGTGTATGACTTTGGGGATGCGGCTTAACCTCTGTGAGTAACAGCAATCCTTCTCTATGTAAAATTGGTTTAATAGCACCTACCTCATAAACGAGAATTAAATGAGATAATATATGTAAGATATTTGTTTACTTTCTGCATTAAAATAGGACTAGCAATATATGTCCTTAATGTCTGCGGGCAGCATTTTTTGCATGCCATTAGCATAGTTTTACTTGTCTTATAATTAATGTTCAATTTATTAAAAACTTAAGTCTTAAGGTTTCTTAAGACTTTAAAATCACTTTCTAAACTTGTTACTCTATTAATCTAGGAAACGTGCATTAAAATAATTATAATCACTTTCATTTCATCTTTGATATTTAGTTGATTCATATGGTTAAAATTTTGAAATATCCTTAAACATTTAATACTATTTGCATTCATAAATATCTCCATCAAGACTCCAAATTATAATTATGCTTTCAAAATAGCTAATTCATTCAGATAATCCAAATCTATTTGTGCAGACGTAAAATCAAAAGGCAGACCATTTGTAAATATGTAAGCAACCCTTGCTAATGTAATAAAGCAAAGAATTGAATTAATTCTACCCAAAACCCAGGTTGGTAAGCTAAACACTCTTGTAATTAAGCACTGCCAATGTCTTCAGTTTTATGGAAAGTTGCTTTCACAAGTGATTCCTGCAACACTTGAGAACATTCAGCATGCTCCTCCACCTGAGTCCCTGCACAGGGGGGCTGGGCTCACAACGAGCCTTGAGGAGGCTCCAGCCTTGGCAATGGGCTTCTGCATAGTAACCCATCTGTACACCAGGTGCTGAGATTCTGTGCCTTCTTTATTTTCTCATCGGGGTTTGAGCTACCATTCTGTTGGTTTATTGCCAAGTTCTAATCTGGTTCCCAGCTCCTGCTTTCCCACACCCCCCCCCCCCCCCCCCGGCCTTCCCCAAACAAGACTCACTTCCTGTAATGCAAATGTACTCTGAATTTCCAAGGCAAGAGAAATCAAGCCAGTTCTTGAACATCATCCTGGGATTCAGCATCACGTCACCTTTAGGGCTGGACTTGTCTTAACATGGGCTACAAATCTGGTCTCTGGTGCTTGGCCTCCACTTGGTGTCAAGAAACAGGAGCAGATGGCCTGTGGGCACACAAACACACTCCAGTCCTTCTGGAACAAGATCACTTGGGGGAAGTTACAGAGGGGAGCAGTAGCAGGAGTGAGGTCCCCCGTTGTCCGTTTTAATTTCAGATAGCATAGGGAGATTTAGAGAGGCCAGATGTCAGATGTAGATGCAAGAACCTTGGCCTTTGGGCAGGGAGGAGGTTAAACTGAAGGAATGAGAAAGAGTCAGCTTCCTCTGTGGTCATGCGGTATGATGTAGCACAACAGCTCGTTCAGAACAGAGCCTAAACTAAATGAGATATGGCCATCTGGTCTGGTTAACTGTCAGTTACTCTAGACAAAAGAATAATGTGATCTTTGGGCCAGGAAATCCTGATTCTACTACTAACTACGTGACCATGACAGAGTCCCTGAGCCACTCACTCTCAACTTACATTTCTGCACGATGGAAACATCACCAACCCAACGGCCCTTACAAGGACTAAATGGACACTTCATATCAAGCCCTGGGCAGGCCTGGCAAATCCAGCATTCGGCAGATGAACAGTTGCTTGGTTCTGGTTCCTCAGACCAGCAAAGACATGCAGAAGGGCTGTGAATCGGGTCTGCCAGGATGGGGATTGTGTGTATTGCTTCCTTCCCTCCCACACCAACTTCTAAGCATTATCTGTACCTAGCGCTTCCTCTCTCTCACCTGTGCAAGGCTCTCTGTGGTGGATGGACAGAAATTTCTGCCTCAGGGTCTCCCCCTACCCCACTGCTGCAGCACCGTGGCTGGGTGAGATGGTTCCTTGTCTCCACAGTGACCCTTCCAGGATGACCCCATGATTACAAAAGATCCAAGCAGGAATGGCTCAGCAGTGTGGTTTGTGGTCAGCATGTGCTTGATGGAGGTCTGCTGCCCAGAGCTACCACAGGTGTCATGCCCCCATGAGGAGTGTCAGCCTGCAGGTACAGCTCATCTACAGGCCAGGGCAGGACCAGCGTGCAGGGAGGGAGCCGGACCCACGATCACAGTGAAGCTACAATCTGCATGGCTGCTGTGCTTTTAAATAATGTGAATCCTTAAGCTCCTTTATTTTTTATTTTTGTTTTACTTCTTAAAATTTTTCCAGCTTGATTGAGGTATGATAGACAAATAAAAATTATGTATATTTCAGGTATACTGCACAGTGTTATGATAATTGTACACATTGTGAAATGATTACTACAGTCAAGTTAATTAACACATCCAACCACCTCACATAGTCACCGTTTATTGTGGGTTTGCGCGGTGAGAACAGTTAAGATCTACCTTCAGCAAATTTCAAGTATACAATACAGAGTTAGTAACGGTGCTCGCCATGTGGTACATCATCTCTCCAGAACGTGTTCACCTTACATAACAGGTTTACGTAAGGAACCTGTTATGATATGATAGGAACATGATAGGAAGTTTTCTATCCTGTCACCAAAATCTCCCTATTTCCTCCACCCCCTTAGACCCTGGCAACCACCATTCTCCTCTCTGCTTTTATGAGTTTGACATTTGTTTTCAATTTTGCATTTAAGTAAGATTATGTAGTATTTGTGTTTTTCTTTAAAAAATCTTATTGTAACGTTTATTTATTTTTGGGAGACAGAGAGAGACATAGAATGAGCAAGGGGGGGACAGAGAGGGAGACACAGAATCTGAAACACACTCCAAGCTCTGAGCTGTCAGCACAAATACTAATGCAGGGCTCAAACTCAAGAACGGTGAGATCATGACCTGAGCCGAAGTCAGACACTTAACTGACTGAGCCACCCAGGTGCCCTTGCAGTATTTGAATTTTTCTGTCTGGCTTATTTCACTTAGTATAATGCCCTTGAGTTTCATCCATGTCATTTTTTAAGGCTTAATAATATTCCAGTATGGGGGTACCTGGGTGGTTTAGTCAGTTGGACATAAACTCAGTCAGTTGATTTTTGCATTTTGACTCTGATTTCGGCTCAGGTCATGATCCCTGGGTTGTGAGATTGAGCCTCGTGTCAGGCTACACGCTGAGCCTGCTCTTTTTTCCTTTCCTTCTGCCCCTGTCTCCCACTCATGCTCTCTCTCTAAAACAAAATAAAAACTAAAAAAAAAACCCATTTCATTGTGTATACATATGACGTTTTCTTTATCCAGTCATCCATCAGAGGACATGTAGGCTGTTTCTATGTGTTGGCTATTGTGAGTCAGGCTGCAATGAATGTGGGAGAGCAGATATCTCTTTGAGATACTGATTTCATTCCTTAGGACATACACCCAGAAGTGGACTTACTGGATTAAAGAGGGATAGGGTAGTAGAGATCATAGGGTAGTTCTATTTTTAACTTCTCAGGAACCTCCACACTATTTCCTACAGCAACTGTACCAATTTGCACCCCCACCATCTGTGCACTAGGGATCCCCTTTCTTCACATCCTCACCAATGCTTTCCTTTTGTCTTTCTGATAAACTGTTATTTTCAAGCCAGTTGGCAGTTGTTGTTACCTGTAACCAAAAGCATCTCAACTTACCACTATTTGTACCCCTTCTGCCAGCACTCAGCTTCCTCACTGCACCATCACTGCCATAGTAAAGAGCATCCAGCAACCTGCACGATGGAGAAACCAACAGTCTCCCTGCTTCTCCATCTCTGCTCAGCCTTTGAAGGTTGAATTTTTCATCAGATACACAAGCAGATGTACAGGGATGATAGTAAAATGTTGAAAATAATCTACTGATAGGTCACAACCAGAAAAAAAAATCTACAAATGCACATAATTTTATTTGATGTACTTTTTATTTCTATTTCAAATAAATTATATTCAAATACATTTTTCAAATGTATATTTTATATATCCTTAAATTGTTCTTATATAATATTTATCTTTATTTCAACTATATTTTGTTTATTTTTGATGATTTTGTATTTTTGAATTTTATTTCTTTGGTGTATGTATTTATTGAAGTGTTGATTTAGGGGGACATGACATTCAGTCATGAGGGGACTGAATACACAAATCATGTGTTTATGGCATAGACAGCAGCCAATGAAAGAATGAAGCATGTACTTATGTGGGGTGGTTGCCAAGATGTATTAAGTGAAAATAGCAGAGAGCAGTGTGAATTTGCATGCTAGCATTTTAATTTTAAGAGATGGTGTTGATGCTCGGGTACCTACAAAACAGCTCTGAAAGGTGCATGTGCGTACTTGTGGCTATTTGCATGCCTTCTTTCTTGCTGGACTATCATCTCGGTGAAGGCAGGGGCTGTGTCAGAAGAGCTCTCCGTGGTGGCCTCTGAGAAAACGCACTAGCTGGTGGTAACAGCTGTGAGGAAAATTAACTTGTCAGAATATTTCTACCTTTTGGAATTGTGTTTTGGCCACATAGTACCTGTGCAAAAAAAAGGAAAAAAAAGTGAAGGAAGGAAGGAAGAAAGGAAGGAAAGAAGGAAAGGAAGGAAGGAAGGAAGGAAGGAAGGAAGGAAGGAAGGAAGGAAGGAAGGAAGGAAAGGAAGGAAGGAAGGAAAGGAAGGAAGGAAGGAGAAAAGAAAAAAGAAATGGAAAAATTCAGGTGATTTTTAAAATAAACGCTCAATTTCTTATAAAATAAAATGTCCCATATGGTCTCTTTCATATTCATGGTTTTAGGGATGATCTAAATGCTGACAATCCACATATTTATGCTTCCCCTATTTTAAAAAAAATTTGAGGTACAATCGACATATAACATTGTATTCATTTTAGGTGCATGAGGTGAAGACTCCACACGTGTCCATGTTACAAAATGGTGACCACAGTGAGTGTGGTCAACATCCGTCACCTCCCACAATCACTTCACCTCCTCTTTCCAACACAAGACTCTTTATCTCATGGCCTACCTGGGTATCTCACGGACATTTCAAAACTTGGCAAACCTTAGCAACTCTTCCCAATTCTTACCCTTCCCTCACAAAGCTGTACATCTCCAAGTTGTCCCCCACCTCAGCAATGCTGCCACCATCTGTGACATTTGTCCTTAGGCTCTAGGAAGCTGGCTGGGAATCACCTCTCTCTTCAGCCCCATCGTGGAGTCCTGCTGTCTTTGGTATTCATGTCTGACTACAGTGTGACTGCGTCAGTCCCAACCACGATCCCCTCACCTGGTTCCCGCACCACCCTCCCAAGCTCCCCAGTGCCCTTCCCTCAAACGTTCCGAGTAGATCCTCCTATTACTCTAGCGAAGACACCAACTGTTTTCCTTGATGAATCCTATTACATTGACAGTGGCAGGTACATGTTTGTGGTTATCTGCATGTATTTTTTCTTGCAGGATTATAATCTCAATGAGGGCAGGGGCTGTGTCCATGTTCTCAGATTCCTCTGCCTACAACCCAGCAACAATGCTGCGCACATGGAATATGACTGATAAATTATTCTCCAATGAATGAAGAAGTTAAAGTGTGAGTAAGCTCCTACTGTGTGGGACATGCTGCTTCGGGGCAACAGATCTATCTCAGGACAAGCACTTGCCCACGGATTTCTCGCACAGACAGACGCACAATGAGTTCAAGAGGATACTTCCATGTGTGGGTGGACATGAGCAGACCTGAGAAGGCAGGCAAAGGGTTTCCACTGAGGGAATAGATTAGGAAAGGAGGAGGTGAAGAACAGGTTTGTTTGATTTTCTCTACCAGAAAAATAAAGTGTGTGAACTAGGTGACTTGCAATAATCATAGGATCTTGCTTCATAATTTTTTCTAGAGCCTTCCCTGCAAGATCACTTTGCTAGATCCTTCTCCTAGGACATATTAGGAACACATGATATCTGGGTGGTGGAAATAGGGACACCTCATTGTAGACACCTGGGGAGGCCAAGTGGTACATTGTCTTTAGTTCTGGATGAGCTCATGGTCAGGCTGTAGCCATGGAGACCCTAATCCTTACACCGCTGGCCAAGGATCTCAGGCTCTCTTCTGTTTAGTCCATACCACACCCAAGACTGTGAGGACGGCTTATTCTTGAAGCAAACAGAACAATAATGTAATTGGCTAATCCTCTTTATTAAATAGCAAGTAAATAGTCTATATACAGCCACTTGTCTTGCACACGAGTGCTCTCCCTTCTCCTGTGGAAGCTACTCCACGTGACCAAAGTACAGGCTTAGCAGCCTGCTCGAATGCCCTGTCACATGTGAAGTCAACTGTGCAGTTTATGCTTGTACATGCAGGAGAAAGGGGACCATCTCGATTCAAAAAAACTCCAGTGAAGAATTCTCAGTTTCACTTCAAATGCCCACATTGTGCTTCTAGACATCTAAACAATTCAACCAGCTGTTGCTCTTCAAAACATGTGTCACTTTCTTTGCATTTGGGTCAAATTCCAACTGTGAAGATCCACTGAAGAAATAGTAAAACCCTGGAAATAAGGACAATAGGAAATAAGGAGTCATTTTTTCAAATTAAAAAATGTGGCAACATGCAGAACTGCGAATAATAGATAATGAAAATTACAAAGTGTTTATAGAGTTTCACTCTGTGTCAGGGACTTTGATAAGCATTTTATATGATTTTTTCATTTGTTTCTGCAACAATCCTACAAGGGAAGTATCTCTAACTCTATTCCATAGATGAGAAGCTGAAGGCTCAAATTCTGCTTGCCCAAGGTCACCCCCTGAGGGCAGACTGGAGATGGCACTGCATTCCAGCTCTGTCTGACAGGAAAGCCAGGTTCAGGTTATCAGGTTATTCTACTCTGATCAGGCAAAACTCTCTGCTTCTTTGGAAACTATGATCTCTTTATTTTTGTTTTTCCTCCCCTTTCCTCACATCATAACCTGAGGGTCATTTGTGGCCCCAGAGAAGCACAGAAACCCTCCAAGTACCAGAGGACCCTTTATGCCTCTGCCATCATGGTGCTTTGGTTACCTTTCAATAAAGATCACCAGCTGCCAGCCATCTCTCTTTGAGTAGGGAAAAAATGTATCTTTCTAAAAACTTTGTGCACATGCAAAAGCAATTACAGTAAAGTCATGGTCTGTGAGCATAATTTGTTCCAGAATCATGCTTGGAAACCAAAGCAGCCATACATGAAAGCGAATTTCAAGAACCATTGGCTCAGTTGTGATCATGTGACATTCGGCATCTTGTACTACTCGTATTGCAAGACATCGCTCTCTGGTCAAGTTAAAATTTATTAGAAATGTTTGCTTGTCTTGTGGAACACTTGCAGAACAAGTTGTTCACAGTCCAAGGTTTTACCGTATTTGCAACTGAGCCATAAAGGCAATGACTGGCTATTCAGGAAAATCTCCCTGTGAATTAGTAGTAGTCACAGGATAGAGTGGAGGAGAAAGCCAGACAGCCAGTCAGAAACTTGGCCAATCCCCCCCAAGGGGGTTTTGTAATGTCATGGTAATCTGAAAGATAACAGCTCTAGATATGAGGAAATGACACTTAAGCACTTTGGTTTTATCCACATGACAAAATATAGAGATTTGTATTGCTTATTGTTATGATTCAAATCAACGTATTATATGAAGTGGTCATAGAATTGGTACAGAATTGGTAAGTTGAAATCTGGGGGCTGGAGGGAGGAATCGGTTAAAGGAAACCCACCATTACGAATTAACCCAGTTGTCCTCTTCCCTTTGACACCAAGTGCCCCATTGCCAACAGAACACTTATCCTCTTACCAAATGCTTCAAAAGCAGCATCAACCTTCGAGTCGACTCCTGGAAAGTCTTCTGCTATTTTCTTGGGAAAGTCTGGCTCCATGGACTGTCTCTTCTCATCAAATCTGCATCCAGTCAAAGAAACAGAGCTCAGCATTGCAACAGAGTGTGTTACCAAAAATCTTAAGTCATGTTAGGTTTCATGTGGAATTCTAGTAAACTTTCCAAGTACTGCAAATAAATGTCAAACATGGTTAGCACTATAGAAATATGTGACTTTAATGGTCCTGCAAACTTCGTTTCTAGAGCTGTATCTGCACCGGGAGCAGAAGCTACATCCTGATCTGGCAGATGCTGTTTGTTACCATATTTCTTAAGCCTGGACAGAAAGAACCTTAATCATCTTTCAATCACAAATATAAATTTCAAATTCTCTACCATACTTGGCTCCTATACGTCTTCCCCACCCTCCACGTCTGGATTTCCCAAGGCAGCCTCCTAGGAAAAGGGATAGTGTCAAGAAGGAAAGCACGGTGAATGTGTTTTGGACTCATTGGCTGAACCGTGGTTGGTGTGCCCAGTCATGTGGGCAGACAGCCCAGGAATCAGCCTCTCTGTGAGTCCTGGGTTCTATCCATAAAACCGTACGGCTATTGCTCATCATCCTCTTAAAAAGGCAGCACTAATGAGTGGATGAGCTTAAGGGAAGCCCTTAATAATCATAGAGTAAATTTGGGAAGATGAGACAAACACCCAGGGAGGCAATGAGTCCACAGGAAAGGAATGCTAAATTGTGGCCTGGACTCTTGAGGCTTCTTTCAAAAAATAAAAACCCATCTGGGTTTGGGGTCCAGCAGGGAAGCTCCATGGGGGTGATGGGACTTGAGCCAGGACTCTAGGGTGAATGGAGTGGGGGGAGGGGTAGAGGAGAGAAGAGGCTGTCCAGGCAGGTGGGGCAATACCACAGGGAAGGGCCAGCCTATTGCACATGTGCTCAAGGCAGGTGTGCTTAAGAAATGTCTATTGCCAGGCACTGCTGCATTTGAAAGTAAGCGTGTGTCCATCCTCCTCAAAGAGCCGGAAGCCAGGCTGACAGTGAGGTGGGGGTTCCTCAGGAAAAGAATGTAATGTCCCTAATCAGGCTCTGTACAGAGTCATTCCAGCCGCGTCTTACCGCCAGTAACTGTCCTCTACAAAGAAGTACGTTTTCTTCTTTTCCTTATCAGAAACAGCGGCATCTATTTTCTTTACACTTGAAGGAAAACCCAGAGTGCGGATGTCTTTTGGATAACCTGCTTGTACCTCGTTTCCTTTGACGGCCCAGAACTGATTTCCTGTTAAGAAAAATAATTCATTGAATTATTTAATTATTTATAAATTCATTTCATTTATAAAAGTTAAGCCTTTGAGTTTTAGAAATACTTGTTAGTGTCTTTGATTTTCATAGTAAAAAGTTAATCCCCAGCTGAAAGTGGGCATTTAACAAAAAAGTGTGGATGGAATGAATGAACACAAAATCCAAGAAGGGAATTAACAACTCTGAGCAATTTATATTGCTGTTCATTTTTACTATTTGTAAAATATAAATAAAATAATATCAGTTCCAGTTATTGCTTTATTGCCTTAGAGTAACAATGTAGATACAATGTGGGATAGTAGAGAAAATTAAAGTACTATTCAATTTTCCTGTGAAAGGGTTTATTTCAACAAGTTAGAGAAATTATTATATAATAATTACCTTTGAAAATGAAAACAATATCTTTGCTAGTCTCTTCATATGCAGCATCTAAGCCTGAAGGTAGAGATGGCCAAAAAGAAGAGATCAAATAAAATCCAGGTTCAGGTGTCCTGAGGGATTTGCGCCAAAAATGTCTGAAATATGAATAAAAAGAAATGAAAATTGAAAAACAGACCTTCACCTTGAGCATATTTTTCTCATTGACCTTCCTCACTCATCTTCCCTCCATTCCCTCATCCTCTGGCTGGATGACAGGTAGACATTAGATCTATTGCCAATGGGAAAATATGTTTTCTTTTTCTTGGGAAGTGATCACCAGCCCTCCTGCCAAAGAAAAGTGATCCTACGGTGCAGTTAATTAGCCAAGTATAACCTCTAAATACCTCAATTCATGCACATCAGTGTGTGAGCTACAACATGGTTTACATTTTCTTTTCTTTTTATTATTTTTTTCATGTTTAATTATTTTTGAGAGAGAGACAGAGTGTGAGCAGGGGAGGGGCAGAGAGAGAGGGAGACACAGAATCTGAAGCAGGCTCCAGGCTCTGAGCTGTCAGCACAGAGCCTGATGCAAGCCTCAGCCCTGTGGGCCCTGAAGTCATGACCTGAGCTGAAGTCACACCCCTAATTGACTGAGCTACCCATGGCTTACATTTTCGAAAAGACAGACTGGGTGTGTGTGTGTGTGTGTGTGTGTGTGTGTGTGTGTGTGTGTAAGTATTTTTTGCTATATGAATGGAAGCCTTTTTGGAAAGATATACAGGGGTCCTCGATGGTGGATGAGTACGGGGACACCTAGGGAACCCAGAGTTAGTGTGGTGAGTGAGACTTGCTTTCTACTGTCTTCCTATTTGTGCAGGTTGAATGTTCTGTCGAGTGGATGTTTATCCAGTGGAGAGGAAGTTATTGACAAAATGTAACGCTCTCCTGATGACATTTTTAGAGGAGGTAAAGACAAAGTTCTAATTCTGAAGTTGGACTTTTGAAAAGCAAGCATCACTTACAGGAAAAACAAAGAGAGGACAAGAATGTACATCAAAAGAATAGATAGGGAAATAGAATCTTCTGGTCTGACCTGTCTTTAAAGAACAGGATTTCTCCTCTCAGAGAGCTGATGGCGTCGAAGGACAAAGCAGGGTCGCACACGGCTGGTGTCCCAGGTCCTGGAGGCGCAGATTCCGTGGGCACCGCGGGGCCATCAGGGTGCACAGGGGGAGAGCCTAAAGGAAACAGATGCGGGGGTCAAACATAAGGAGAATGGGGTGCTTCAGTCAATTTCAGTGCTTTCCAAACACTCTCAGAGTGCGTTGAGCTGATTGCAAATGCTTTATGCAGCATTTTTAAAGCTTTCCTGAAGACCATTACTGCAAAGCTCTGGTGCCTAATTTTTCCAGCATCACTCACCATACAGGGACTGGATGCCGTTCACATCATCTTGGGAAAGGCGGAAGCGGGTCAGGTCTGTGAGTGCATTGTAGACGGGGAACATCAAAGCTGTGGGGTCATTCGAGTGAAAGAGACCCAGGGAATGGCCAAGTTCATGAGCAGCAACGAGGAATAAATTGGTTCCTATGTAAGAAATCATAAATAATAGTCCCTTATTCCTTAAGTACATGTACACCACACAGGTCAGCTGTATTATACTGATTTAGTTCCTGGAAGCACAGGGCTTTCTTTGCCTTGTTTTTTTTGGTTAATTCATCGATTGACTAATAACATACTTAATGGAAAGCCAAGCATTTTTCAAGGCTCATTCTTCAAATCAATCTTTGAGACAAAATATCTAGCATGTCCACTGAGTCCCCTCTCCCACCTCAGAAGTCTATTTACTTCATGAAAACAAGGTTGTCTTTCTTGTACTCTGGAATGGAACCAACCCACTTGTTTAGCACATTCATAAATATTTCTCTTCATTTGTCAATGAAAAGCTAAACACTGTTACAACGTATTAATGTCTGCCAGCTATAGTCTCAGTGAAATGAATCACAATTTATTCATCTCGCTTCTGAAACCCTAAACAATCATACTCTTGTTATTGTTATCTTCCATTGCCCACATAATTTTTCAACCTCAAGATCATTATTAAGCACATATTGGGTCTGGGAACATTAGCAATGATAATTGTCATAGGGCTTGCAAGATTGGTCTAAAACATGGCATGCCTAATCATGCCTCACGTTTGTCACAAAAGAGACTTTGACCACACAAACAGTAGCTGTGTTCATATTTTTTTCTTCATGTTATTAAAAAAAAAGCCAGGATGCCAAAACTGGAAGTTATCGGGTAATTATGTTTGACATGCAAAGTTGACTTTTGATCCTACTGAGGTCCTTGTTTGAGACTTTTCAGGTAGAAGTTGTTAATTCAATCAAACCAAAGAAAGTTATCCCGCACTACAGTCACATTTGGACTCTCCATAGATATTCTGTTTGCATTTTGATTATAAATCCCAGTAAGTCTCAGAAGTCAATATTCTTTGTTTTAACCAATTGTTTGAAAACTTTGGAAGCCAGTCCTCCAAGTATACAGTTATGAGCTGAGAAACAGTCTTCCTCCTAAAAAATGTGGACATGATATTTGGGGACTAGTTTTTGTTTAGAACAAGTCCATAAAAACTCCTCTTAGCCTAGAGAGAGTAAAATGCTGATTTACCAGAAAAACCTAAGGAGGGACCTCAGTTTCTGGAATTTAACTCTCATCTCCATTTTGAAGAGTAAAGAAGAAATTTCCCCTAGTTTGGACATAAGTAATATCAAGGGCCCATGTTAGTGCAGAGTCCAGGCAATGTGCTGCCCCTTGGATACCTGCAATTCAACATAACGAGAAAATACTCTTAAGGGTGGTCCTAAGATCATATTAGATCCATAGTCATCAAAGAAGTATTTTAACGATGTTCCTATATTTTGCTTACCAAGACAGAGAATAAACTTTTTAGACATGTGAAAGCTTTTTCAGTAATAATCAAAACAAAAATACATTCTGCTAGTTCTTGAGCCATTTGGGAAATCCAGAACACCCTACTACTTGAAGATTTTTAACTAATCAGAATTTTCTAAATCTGAAACAAAATAACCCACCAAAATAATTCTGAGAGATATGCAACTAACCTGACGTGTCCCCTGTCCACTGCTCATCATCATCAAAGTGAGCGTCTCCATTAATGCCAGGCCCCGGCGCATAGGCATGACCCAAAATATTTCCAGGTCCATCAAAAGGGTTAAAGTCTCCATGATCTAACAGAGAAAATGTTTTTACTTGAAAGATAGGTAATTAAAATACCTTTGGAACATTCTCACCCCCAGCTCCCACAACAGCACTAAGTAAATGGATGCATTTCATATTTATGTTTTTACCTCTAACTGCGAAAAAGATCATTATGTCAGCCTCTCCTTCATAAATCTTGGAGAAATTCAGTGGAGTCACCTCTGCCCAGACTTTCAGAGCCTTCTCAATGGCAGAATCAACAGCCTCTCTTGGCATATCCAGTGTATAATTCACAATCCTTTAAGAGAAAAATTGAAGAAGATATTACTTTCTGCTGTGATAGCAATTTGTAAAATCGTAATGTGGTGTGAGCACCCTTGGGACCCGTCACCTGTAGGTAAGGTGAGTTTTCCTCCACTTCGGCGTGCCAGGGAAGGTGGTGAACTGGCCGACGTCAGGAACGCCGCACCTGGGCTTGCGTATCATCGCCAGAGTGTCGGCGTCCGGCTTCCCCGTCACCTCCAACCCGAGGAACTTCTGCATTTCTCGGATTTTTTTAACGACAGGACCGCTGTCCCTTCGTCTCACAAACTGTTTCACATCCTTGGCAAGGTTGTAGTAGTTCTCTAGGTATTGCTATTAGGATATAAGTATAGTTATGATTTTTAGCTTTTCCTACTAAATTGCAGCTGCACACTTCATCTAGTCTCAGTATTTCCCCAGTTCGCTAAAATCAAAATAAATGTGATATTCCATTCCAGTCTTCAATTACAGATTCCTCCTTACTTCTGTCTTGTCTCTGTAACTAAATAATGTCTGTGCTTAGTCTACTCCCCAAGCAATGACAATGAAGTGGAGGCTGAGATAAATATCTAGTGAACTTAAGGCAGAAACACAAAGCAAGAGGGCTTCTTCAGGCATAATTGTGTTTCAGTTATGTTTACTCTAGTCCTTCAGCTTGCCACTTTGTGCCTCTCCAGGGGACCTGATTTATGAGAGAAAGTTGGATAAATCTCTGGGTCTGAACACGACATGAGCCGTATAAATATGTAGCTAAACTTCCCCTGATTCAAACACCTAAAGAAGTTCCATCACAAGATACATTTCATTACGCTCTCCTCTCTCACTCCTGCACCTCAAACCCCAGTGCTGCTCCCTCCAAGGCGGCCAGGATCTTGGGCAATCACGTAATGTTTCTGGCTTGTGTTTGCTCCTGCATGAAAGGAGACTGCACAGTCAGACGGGGAGACCCCCTCCACATCCCACACTTCCTAGTTCTGTCCCTGAACTTCTTCTGCACAGTGAGCCCGAAGCATCCCATGCGTTTATGAATGGAAAGCAGGGGTGGTGTTCCCACCTGACTCTGCCATGCATGTGGGGGACAGATGCGTCCATCAGTTACCTGCAGGAGATCCATGCTGCTGTCTCTGTCCTCTGCGGCTGTGTCCACCGGGTAGGCTGAGCACGCGGCCACGCAGAGCAGCAGCAGAGCCAGAAGAGTCTGCATTTCCATGGGATTTTCTTGGCTCTATGTCGTCTTGGTGCTTTGCTCTCTGCCTTCCTTCTCCTGGGTCCGCCGTCGGAGCCCTGATTTTTATAGGGCGACAGTATTGGTTTAGGTCACCCACAGCTTGACTCATAACTGCTTTCATCCGAAGGGCAGCAGGACCATGGCCAAAAATTCTGAATCCAAAGTAGGATGATACAACCTACTTTACTAATTTCTCTCAACCTTTCCAATTTTGCAAATCAAAACAGTGATTAAGCTCCAGGAAATGCTTCCTGTCTTAGTAAGAAGAAAACTGGAACTTTTTTTTTTTTTTATTCTGGAAAGAAAAAGTGACTGGAATTTACTAGACAATTTCTGTTTGTGATGTTTGAGAGGAGAAATAGGCTGACTTGGTAAAAAAGTCAGAATTGGTTAGGACTTTTAAATGCGGTTTTATTTTAAGAGTAACATACTTCAAATCAAATGTAATGAGATGTAAGTAAATGAAAAGCTGTGCATATGTAGCTAGAGTCTTATTAGTTTCTGTCAAAATGGAAGAAACAAGATCTAGAATAAACTTGGGAGGGAGAGTTCATTTTTCGAGTCTTTGATTTGAAATACATGCTGTTGGTATCTTGTTGGATTTGTTAGTTTTTGAGGAGAGAGAGCTCAAGGGGAGAAGAGAACAAAGATTGTGAAGAAGGGAGAGTATCATTCTCTTCTGGTCCGTCCTGGTCTGTGCCCAGTTCATGGGCAGGTGACCTTCCTGGAACAGCGTCTCTGTAAACGCAGTGGCAGCATCGAATAAATTACTGTGCGCAGGCACTGAAATTCCCTGTCAGTTTCTCCTGCACATTTCTTACTCTCTTTCAGTCCCTTTCCCTCCACCTTCCATTCAAATTCATATATACTTTGAACTTAAGAAAAAGCCACTCTGAATTGTCTCCCTGGGGTGCTCACCTGTTTTCCCTTCCCTCTTCCTCTCTTTCTCTCCTTCCCCTCCCCCACCCCCCTCTCACTCCATTTCTGTGTCCAGTGGACTGCTGGTCACGTGAGCTGCGTAACAGGTGCTTGTCTGCAAGACCAGAGATATCCCTGGGGGAGATCTGGTTGAATGTCTTACAACCCTCTGGCCACCTCTCCCAGACCCACCTGCCTCCCTTACCATTAGGAAAATAAGACAGAAAAAGAAGTGCAAATCATAGAGAGTAAAATTCACCTATTAAATGTTGGCTAAGTGCACATTTTGTTACCATGCTTTGCTTTTTCTTCATCCGCTTGCCTCTCCGCTTGCTGCAGAACAGACAGCCCGCGAGTGAGAGCCCCTGGAATGACCCACGTGCTGTCCGTGTCAACACTCAGTGAGTACAAGTATTCCTCCGGCTGGTGCAACTCTTTACATTTTCCTTGTTTGCTCTATTTTTTGCATGTTTCTGAATAAACACCAGAGACAACTCAAGGAACATGCATAAGAGACATGGTAAGACCTCCGGAACCGGAGGCAGACAGGTGTCTTGATGGCCAGCGAGCAGGGTCTGTGCACCGTGTGAGCATCTGCACTCAGACTCACTCGATTCTATCCAAAGACACCTCATCCCTTTACAGGGGAGAATTCGGGTCTCGTCTTGACTGAAATCATGGGAAACACTGGGCCCCACTGACATCAGCAGAGCTGAGGGGGTTGGGGTTGGGAAGAGGGTGGTGGGCAGAGGAGGTGGTCGGGTTGGGGGGGACACAAAGATCAGTGGCAGGAACAGCCCTCAATTCCTTTTGGATTAAGGGTTTTCCTTCCTAGATTTTCTCTGGTGTCATAACTCGGAAACATATTTCAAGGTTATGGGGAAACTTAACACATATCAGATTTATTTTCCCAGATATTCAAACAGGATTGGCCCAATGGGCTGTGATGTTGTTCCTGAATAAAACGCAAAAGGCTGCTCGTGCAGAGTTTGTCTGATTATAAAACAGCGTTAGCGATATCTCGGGAAGTCTTGAGCCTCTGGAAGCGTTCGTTTTTGGTTTCTTAGTGGTACCTTGCACCTGCCTCTCTTGCACATCTTTCCTGCTCAGCTGTAGTGTCGTGATTTACCTGTCTGCCTCCCCTCCATTGCCGTGACTTCTCATTCATTCCGAACTCCTAGTGGTGAGCATAGTGCCTGGCATAAAGCAGGTACCCCAGAAATGCTTAAAGAATTCATTAATATATTAATTATAAATGAAAGGCTCACAGGAAAGAGCAAAGAGGTGAATGAAAAGTAAAAAAAAAAAATCTCACAAATCATGCAGATGTTTCTAAATCCCTGGAATTTACATGTAATGTTTACCAAATACTCTATTAACTGGATTCTTTCACTTCATTTTCTTTGAAAAAGATTTAAGCAATCATCTTAGATCACTCTGATAAAGAATAAATTGAAGGCTTATGTATTCATACCCCTCATTCCTAAGTCTGTAAAATACTCAAAGATTGCAGCATCAAGGGGTTTTCTGATAATGCATGAGAGTCAATTTGCCTTTTGTAGATTAAATTTTAAAAGACAATGCACAGGGGCGCCTGGGTGGCTTAGTCGGTTAAGCGTCCGACTTTCGCTTAGGTCATGATCTCGCGGTTCGTGGGTTCGAGCCCCGCGTCGGGCTCTGTGCTGACTGCCAGCTCAGAGCCTGGAGCCTCTTTCGGTCTGTGACTCCCTCTCTCTCTGACCCTCCCCTGCTCACGCTGTCTCTCTCTCCTAGAAATAAATAAAACATAAAAAAAAAAAAAGACAATGCACAAATGAAGAAGATATACCTATCCTACAGGGCAACATTTGCAGGGCAACTGGGTGGAAGAAAGCAGGAAGAGACAGAGAATAAATACACCAAATGCAGAGGGGATCTGTGAACACAAAGAGAAAAACGTTGGCTTTTCCAGCCCAGCAGTGACAACGGTCATTGCACAGGATGACCATGTATCATATGACTGAATACAAACAGGGCCCAGGTGATGGCAGGTGGCAGGAACGTAGCCCGCAGGGATAGGGGGCCTGGCAGGAAACTTAAATTTGATCTGATCCAAACTTGGGCTCAAAAGCTGGCAGTCTGTGCAAGCCTCATTCCATCTGATAGCTTTTCCCATTTGTCTTCCTACTCATCGCACTTCTCCATGACTAATCAGACAGCGTGATACATGAGGCTTTCTACGGCCAGCTGATAAAATCTCTCCTTCAGCTCCGCTTTCATTCATCACGTGTCCAAGTCTCTGTCTTGATGTTTCAGAACCCCCAAGTGTGCATTTAGAAATAATAAGCAAAAGAGAAATTCAGAGAAAACATGACCAAATAATCTTTAAAAACAGGAAAGAAGAGGGGATGAAATGAAGGAATGAAGAAAGGAAGACAGGAAGGGTGCCATCCAGCTGAGGTGATTCCTGCATAATTAACTCTGCACGGAAGAAAGACAGAAGGTGTGTGGGAATTATGCAGAAGGGAAGATGCTTCCTCCAGGAAAGCCCCACTGAGAGAAAGCCACAAAGGAGCAGACATGGAGGGAAGTTCAGGAACAGAATAAACAACTACACAGAGTCAAGAAAGTTGGGTGTCTGCTTGGAAAATGACAGAATTAATTTTTTACTGAAATAAAAAGTGTGTGAAGGGTAGTAACCAAAAGTGAAAAATGAAGTTGTGGGCAGGCAGGTTGGAGCCCATTCGTGGAAACCCATTAGTCTCCAGCCAAGGCGTTTAGTTTATTCTGTTGGTGATGGGAAGCCATGTTTCTACAAAGTGTTTAAAATAAAGTATTATGTATTTCAATAACATTTCATATTTTTATTATAGGAAAACACAGAATATAGAAAAAGTTAAAAGTAGAAAAGAAATCTTAACGAGTCATGCCACAAGGAGAAAAGCACAATGAACACTTCACTGTACTTCCTTCTAAGTTTTAGGTTTTTTTTTTTTTAATGTTTTATTTATTTCTGAGAGAGAGAAAGAGAGACCATGTGAGCAGGACAGGGTCAGAGAGAGAAGGAGACACAGAATGTGAAGCAGGCTCTAGGCTCTGAGCTAGTTGTCAGCATGGAGCCTGATGCGGGGCTCGAACCCACAAACCGTGAGATCATGACCTGAGCCGAAGTAGGATGCTTAACCGACTGAGCCACCCAGGCGCCCCTAAGTTTTAGTTTTTTACATCATAATGATCAAGGGGAATTTAGAAAATTGTGTCTATTTTTTCCACAATTCTGAGCCTCACCAGCCAGAAAGGAATACTAATAAGGCCATATATCTCCTTTGAATTATAGGATAAAGCATGTTGCTTATAGGTTTTTGTTTTTTGTTTTGTTTTTTGAGAGAGAGAGAGAGAGAGAGAGAGAGAGAGAGAGAGAGACAGCACGAGCAGGGGAGGGTCAGAGAGAGAGGGAGACACAGAATCTGAAGCAGGCTCCAGGCTCTGAGCTAGTTGTCAGCATGGAGCCTGATGCGGGGCTCGAACCCACAAACCGTGAGATCATGACCTGAGTTGAAGCCGGACGCTTAACCGACTGAGCCACCCAGGTGCCCCGCTTATAGGTTTTTTTAATGTATGTTTTTCATAGTTGAAATCTGACCACATATGCTAATTTTCAGGAGTATTTTCCATAGAAACTTCCAAACATTTTAGTTGGAAGATGAACCAGAAAAGAAAACGGAATTAGGAAGAGATAATATGGGCACGTGGATGGTTCAGTCTTTCTTCATTTCTGAGAGCATAATGACTCAGATCACTCAACATGAGTGGTAAAAATGTCGAAATCCATCACTGACATTCCTGGGTGGTGGCAACTGCCTTTATGTGGCTCAGGGCAACTCTGAGATTATGGCAAGAGGGAGAGTGTTTTGTAATGTTCTTGGCATAAATACTCCAGTTGTGCAAACAGAATAACATGAATTGAAGTTTTTAGTGGTACTCCAACAGGCAGCATATTCCGACCGATGGAAAAGATGTCGCCTGAGAAGCACGTTTTCTGATGTGAGGGTCACAGTGATGGCAGCTCCAGGTGGGCACAACCATTTTTCCTTTAGAAAACAGATTTTCGGGGGCGCCTGGGTGCTCAGCCTGTTAAGCGCCCATCCAAATTCGTCTCAAGTCATGATCTCACAGTCTGTGGGTTCGAGCCCCACATCAGGCTCTGTGCTGACAGCTCAGAGCCTGGAGCCTGCTTCAGATTCTGTGTCTCCTTCTCTCTCTGCTCCTTCCTCACTGGTGCTCTGTCTCTCTCTGTCTCTCAAAAATAAATAAACATTAAAAAAAGAAAAGAAAAGAAAACAGGCTTTGCCAAACTAACTGTGGAAAGACAGCTCTGTTCCATTTCCTAAAGCCTGACCTATACATTCTGGAAATGTTCATTTTTGAGTCAGTTGGCCCCAATTTATGCCTTTATGTAATTTTTTTCCAAGGGTGGTTCAGGAGTGAAATTTGTGGATTCCACCAGGTCTGAGTGCCTCTTTCATTAAAGCTCTCTGACGGGAGTTGTCTGGGATGGGTATGAAACGGGCCACAACTTTTTCTCTCTTCCCAACACTGAACTCTCACCCAGTAGAGACATGGCTTCAAGTTGTCTAGTGAGAAGACAGTGATAGAACAGTAAGTGCCCTGTGCCTGAGTAGACATGTGGGGAACAAAATACCTTTCCAGTTCCTTCCTATTACCGGAGTTCCTGAGGTTTCCGAAGACATAGATGGGCCTTTTTTCTAATACAACTTCATGGCCTCTATAAGCAGCAGAACAATTAATTAAAACAGCCAACTTTGTTTTCAATGTCACAGCTTTTGTGTTTCTTTCCATTTTATGTCCAAGTCTGAGAAGGGTTCCCTCAGTGACTACTAGCCAGAGTTGTCTTTTTTCAAAGAAATGCTTCTTGTATAGATAGATATAAATATGGACACAGACAAGTTTCCAATTTCCATCTATCCTCGAGAGTAAATTAAAACGATCTGAGCTACTTCCCTTCAATATAGCCTATCCATGGAATTATTTTGGTTTCAGGATCAGGACCACTTCATTTTCTCACATTAACTTTTTAAAAAGGACTTTGTTATTTCAGAGAAGTTTTGGTTTCATAGCAAAACTGCGGGAAGGTACAGAAATTCTCCACACGTTCTCTGCCTCCAAACATGCACAGTGTCCCCAGTGATGAGCTGGTCCCAGCAGAGCGGTGAATTTGTCAACACCAACAAACCTGCCCTCACGCGTCACGGTCGCCCGAAGATAGGAGTTTACATGTGGTTCCTCTTGCTGATGTACCACTGGTGGGGTTGGACAAACATATCATGACATGTGTGTCACTGTGGTATCAAACAGAGCATTTCCACCCCCCCAACTCCTCTGTGCTCTGCCTATTCATTCCCCCCCAACCCCTGGCAACCACCGACCCTTTTCTTGTCCCCAGAGTCCTGCCTTTTCCAGAATGTCACGTCGTTGGAAACATACAGTATATAGCCCTCAGACTGGCTTCTTTCACTTAGAAATATGCGTGTGAGTGTCTTCTGACGTTTTGACAGCTCATTCCTTTTTAGCGCTGAATACTACCCATTGTCGAGATGAACCACAGTTCACTTATCCTTTTAGCTCTCGAAGGACACCTGGGCAGCTTCCGAGTTTTGAAAGTTATGAATAAAGCTGCAATAAACCTCCAGGTGCAGGTTTGTGCAGGAACATCAGTTTGTAACACCTCTGGGTAAGTGCCAAGGATCATGGTTGCTGGATCATATGGTAAGAGTCTGTAGTTCGGTTAGAAACTACCAGACTGTTTTCCAGACTGTACCACTGTGCCTTCCCACCAGCAGCGAATGAGAGTTGCTATGGCAACACATCTTCGTCAGCATTGGGATCTGGCAGTGTTCTGGGTGTCGGCCATTCCAATAGGTATGCAGTGGAATCTCATTGCTGTTTTTAATCTGCATCTCCCTGATGACATGTGATGTGGAAGATCTTTCCATATGCTTACTTGCCATCTCTATATTTCCTTTGATATGATGTCTGTTAAGGCCTTTGGGTTTCTAAAGGCTTTTTAAATTGGAATTGTTTTCTTATTGTTGAGTTTTAAGAGTTCTTTATATATTCTGGATAACAGTCCTTTATCAGGCATGTCTTTTGCATATATTTTCTCCCAGTCTGTGGCTTGCCTTCTTCTTCTCTTGATATTGTCTCTCACTGAGCAGAAATGTTTAGTTTCAAAGAAATCTAATGTATCAATTCTTTCCTTCATGGATTGTGCCTCTGATCATTGTATCTAAAAGGTCATTCCACATCCAAGGTCACCTGGGTGTCCTCTTGTGATTTCTTTCCTGAGTTTTATACTTTATGTTTCCCACTTAGGTCTATGATCCATTCATTTTCGGGAAGGGTGTCAGACCTGTGCTTAGATTCACATTTTTGCGTGTGGACCCCCACTGGCCCCAGCTCCCCGTGCTGAAAGTGCTGTCTTTGCTCCATTGCGCTGCCTTTCCACCTTTCCCGAAGATCAGGTGACCATGTTTACATGGGTCTATTCTGGGCTTTCTCTTCTGTTCCGTTTTCTGGGTGTCTGCTCTTTCTCTTATGCCACACTGACTTGTGGCCTTGTAGAAAGTCTTGAAGTCAGATAGCAGTATCAGCACCAACTTTGTTTTTCTCCTTCAATATTGTGCTAGCTATTCTGGGTCTTTTGCCTTTCAATATAAACTTTAGAAAGAAATGGTTAGTGTCTATTCAATAACTTGCTGGGATTTTGATCCAGATCACTCGTCTTCCTAGACCGAGAGTTTCTCCACTTAGAGTTCTTGCTTAGATATGTGACAGCACCAGAACTATGTTCTAGAACATTTATCTGGTAGCAGTGGCCAAGGGGGATCAGAATGTAAGGAAAGTGAGTTCTACAGGGTTAGGGACCATTATAATCATCCCAGCAAACCAGAAGGAGCACCTGAAGGACTACAGATAGAAAAGACACGGCATTGAGTCTTGTCTTTTGAGAAATATAGAGTCCGGTTGGTCTGGCGCTAAGCGTGAGTTCTCTCTTTGTGACTTGGCAGAGCTTTGCCTGGTGTGGAAATAAATGAAGCCCAGCCAATGGGAATGAGAAATGGTTATTTGTTCAGAGCTTGCAGTCATAAAGGAATCAGCCACCATTACTTGTGTTTTTCTGATTGGTCTGGAGTTGGAAACAGGGACAAAAATTAGGGAAGCCATCACTGGTCAGTTAAGTCCTGGCCATTTTGGACTGATTGTCACAGAAGTTATTGTTTAGCTCCTGGATTATTACTAGAGATAATAATTGGGCTTCCTGCAAGTCTGACTAGTAGGCTGGCTTCTGAGTTGTTTATCGTAGGTAAGAGAATTGGTTTCTTGGCAGGTTGCTCTGTATTGTGGGTCAAAGTTCTATTTTTATATAGGATCTGGCCATTGTCCATGTGTATAGTCAGATTCTCACTGGAAAAGTTTCCAAGCCATGGCGTATGCACCTCTGTAAGAGGCGAGAGTCTTGAGAATGCATGCTTGGCTGAATGGCCTCTTCTTTTGCTATCCACATATCTTTGCTTGATCCCTGGAATTCATAAGTGCTTTACTCTTGGGATTAGGTTTCTTCAGACTTTTCTCAAATACCTGAAACCAGTAATGGCCATCGTCCTGACCAGCCTGTGGACCTTTGGTCCCAGGCACTGCTTGGCCACAGCTCTGAAACACCTCATCTTCTTCTGAGTCATGATTTGTTAGCGTTGACACTTCTTTGGAGGGGTCACATTATGTAAGAATGAGAAAATGAAGTTTTGTATTGTTGTCATAGCTAGAAGGAAGGTTGGATCGCTACCAGGGCACAGCAAACTCAGCCTCACTGGTGTTGCTGCTTCAGCGTATTCTCCATTAAAACTATACCACGGGAAAGATGGAATCAAGGGCCTGAACTTACATTATTTTATATAGTTTTAGGTAATAAATGTCTCTGAGTCTTCTCAGCATGTGTAATACAGTGAAACAGATGTCTATTCAGAACCATTCTTTTTTTTTTTAAATATTTTATTTATTTTTAAGAGAGAGAGAGAGACAGCATGAGCAGGGGAGGGTCAGAGAGAGGGAGACACAGAATCCGAAGCAGGCCCCAGGCCCTGAACTAGCTGTCAGCACAGAGCCCAATGTGGGGCTCGAACCCACGAACCGTGAGATCATGACCTGAGCTGAAGTCGGACGCTCAACCGACTGAGCCACCCAGGCGCCCCCAGAACCATTCTTTAAGGAAGGAAGAAACTGCACATTGATCATCTACTGTGTGTCCCCCATGTTACATGGAGTATGTCTTGTCCTTATACCTGAACTGGAGGTCAACATCAGTACCCTCATTTCACAGGTGAAAAACTTAGAGCTCAGGAAAGGTAAAACGCTTGCTCAAGTCCAAAAACAAACTAAACAGCAGAGATGATGCAAACGTTGTCAAATCAAAACCCAAACAAACAGAAACATGAGTTTGCAGTGTCTGCAGACTAATACCTACATTTCATCTCTTCATACCCCCTTCTGAGCCTGGACTTAACTGTCCCAGAAATGTTATCTCTCTAGCTTTCACATTCTTGAGAACTGAATCTCTCCGTGTCTCTTAATCTGGTGTATGTCTGATAATCAGTCTTCAGTTTGGGGGGCAGCTAGCTCTCGTCAATTTCAGACCCCTGACTTCCATCTCCTCTTCTCAAGTCCAGGCTTTCCTGCCCGTTTCCTTCACTCATGCTGCCCAGATGTGACCCAGTTAGGACACATATCTGTGAGCAGTCACTATGCATCACTGAGATTCAGAAATCCACAAAGCCTCCTCACTCACCAAGGTTAGTCAATAGTCCAGTTTCTGAAAAAGTTAGCAAAATCCTGCTGGCTCTGAATTCCCAAGTGCTTGTCAAACAATTCAATAATAAGGTTCTGAGCACAAACACCCAGTTTGATACCTTTGTGTCCCAAAACACATTTCACAATCCTTGTTTCTTTTCAAAGTCATATGTTATTCAGCGACGGGATGGGAACATGCTGTTCTAAGTCATGAATTCAGAGCTCAAGTGGAAAAACCTCTCTTCAAACCTCACTTATATTCACATTGCCCTTAGGATATTTTATTGCTAACTTGAATGCTCCAAAAAAGCATGAAAGCAGAGTTTGTGGTTTGGACCATAACTTATTGACTATTTTATCTTGCCATTAGTAACAGGGCCAAACAATATTGGAGCATGCTCTTTGGTAGTTGAAAAATTATCAGCCAAAAGAAGGGGAGTGCCGTAGTAAAAACAGCATGAGTTTAGGGTTGAAGAGCTCTCCATTCCAGTCTTAGTCTGGTACCTACTCATCTGTGACATCAAACAGACTGCTACCCTCTCTATGCCTCTTCATTCTCATTCTAGAAATGGCAATAAAAATCTGTCCTATAAGCTTGATCTATGACAGAAAATATATATCAACTCCTAACCATATAATAAATATTATTATTCATAAAGATTGGAGATCTAGAGTGACTGCAACAAATTAGCTGACTATATTTCTAACTTTGAATGGTCATTAGTAACTGTGAATGAAGGAAACATGGGGAAAACGGAAGAGGTGCCCTGTGCGCTCCGTGCCTTCCCTGAAAGTCTGAGAGATTGTTGAGTGTGAACATACCTGTGGGGGAGGGAACAGCGAGCCTGGGGAATCCTGGGTCAGAGGAGCTGGGATGGGAAGAAACAAGCTTGCGGTGAGGAACTATGAAGTGCCAGCAGCTTCACCCACAGTAATCCTCAGAACAGACCTACCAGACATCTATGGTTTTCTGAGACTCAGAGAGGTCAATTAACTTGCTTCAGATCAGACAGTGAATCACAGCACAAACTTCCTAACTTATCAATATGATGGACTTTGTACCATGATTCACTGCTGACATCTCTGCTTTCCAGGATTTTCACAGCTGGTCAAGAGACAAGCCACAATTTTACTTCTTGCTGCCTAGCAGATGATGTACTTCAGAGGGTCCTTTCACTGTACAACAACTTCAAACTTAATAAAGCTCTTCTCCAGAGGACCCATTAGACCATGTGCAGCTCTCCATTGTTAAGACACTGTAATTTCCAAGTTGTGGATGTTTGCTCCCTGAAATTAGCCAGATAACACTACTACATTTTCCAAGGCAAAATGACATTCCCTGGGCTGGACACACGAAGAATTCTTATGACATATTAAAGACCTTTTAACTGATAAGTCAAGTGAAAGTACAAAGTGGTACGGAGTGTTTACTTTGATTTTCTCCACTTAATGATTTTGAAAAGCAGGATTTTGTGGTGGTTACTAACATAGATTCTAGAGTCAAACTGACTGGCTTCGAATTTCAGCTCCAAGGCTGTGTAGCCTTGAGCAAGTGTGTTTACCTCTCAGTGCCTTGGTTTTCTCATCAAAAAAAGAGAAAGACAGCATTTGCCTCGAGCTTGTAATGGACCAGTGAGGTGTGTGTGTGTGTGTGTGTGTGTGTGTGTGTGTGTGCGCGCGCGCGCACGCCGTGCATCACTTAGAACAGTGCCTGGCACATGGCTCCCATTGAAAGGATTTGTTAAACAAAATTGAAAGATGCAGCGCCAAAGGAGGTAGAGGGAGGAAGGGTTCACCTGTAAATCCGTGGAGGCATTTCTCATGAGTGCCTCTGAGACCGGGAAGGGCATACTGTTGGCTTTTACGCCAGTGTACTCATCAGTTAAGAGAAACAGCTGCTCCAAAATTACCTAAGGCCGAAGACAATTCAGCCCAGATACCACTGTTCTCTTTTGATGTTAATCCTGCAGGGAAGTCTCTTCTTTTGAAAGATGTCCAGCACGTAGTTGGCTGTGGGGAAATAACATTTCTTCTCAGAAAGACTTGACCGTATGCCTTGCAAAGACAATGCTAGGATCATTATACTGAAAAAGCACCTACTAGAGAATAGATCTAAGCTATGAAGGACAGAGAACTCCACCCCCATCTAGAATCTTTCTGCTCCTATATTCTGACCTCAGTTCATCCCACTAATCAAAACGGGTCATCTGAGCTGAGATGGGGTTGACTATTGCTTGTGTCTTGAGGGCATCAGCAGCAATGGTCTGCAAATAAATTGAAAGCTACAAGCATTCCAGAAACCCATATGGTATAAATTGGAGCTTTAACATGTATACCTACAAACCAGAAAGTAGGGAAAATGTGTGTCATGACAGTGAACAAAATTGATACAAGGCAGTCCGAGCTACCAGTGCGATGCGCTCATCACATATTTTGTTTTCTCAATCAATAAAATCTCTGAACGAAAGTAATACTTTCTAATGCTTTTTACAAAATTTAGGGAGGCTTAGATGTAATGTCTTGTCAAGGTCACACAGCAGTTACAAGGCCCACATTGTGAGACTTGAGCTGCAGTGGGAATTCTATGAGACCAGGAAGTTCCCATGACACCTTTTCCCTCCAAGCTCATGGTCATGCACTCGGCGTGCCCCTTGGGGTCATATGCAGTCTGAAGAATGCTTGCTTGCCTTGACACTGGGGATTTAGGTGGCCTTAGACAAGTGGCCAAGGCAAATACAACCTCTCCCATTTGCCATATTCCCATTCACACCTTGGTACAGTCGGTAGAGGCTCTTTTTAGGAGCAGGAGAACTATTTTCAAAATACACACTTTTTCAGGGAAAAATTCCCAGAAACCAAATACTTTCTTTCATAGTTTTTATTTGAGTAAAAGAAAAAAAATATATATATATACTTCATATAAAATTTAGAAAAGTCAACACTGACAACAGAATAAAATAACATTATCACCATAATTATATAATTTACTTATATGTTACCTTATATTAATTGTCATTTTCTGGTAGTATTCTGTTTTTATTCCAAAAGAATTAGAATAATATACTTGTTGAAACATTTAAGGGTCACAGAAACAAGTCATTTCTTAATACTAGTTAAGGAAAAGAAATAATGATAATGTCTCAGTTCTTGGAAGTTCAAGGACCAAGCTATTCTATTGCCCCTTTCTGAAAGTGTCTATTTTCAAGCTTAATAGTTGAATCAAGTAAAACTTGACAATGAGGGTTTTCAAAATCAAAAAATCTTACATAATTTGATCATTTACTTGTATGATAATTTATCTCTGGCCTATAGACTTCACCTTATTTTATGAAATGCATCACCATGTAATGGGACACTGGACACAGAGAAAGTAGGCAATACATTCTCACTTAAGTAAATTGACAAACATCACTAATTACACCATTCCTAACAACCTAACTTCATACTGTGTTTTAGCCTTTTGGTAACACGATGGGATAGGACATCATATTCAGCCACATCAGGTCCTTGGAAGAAAGAGTAGTGTCCTGAAAATGAAAACAAATTGAATAGCTTAAATCCTCACTTGCATTTCTCTCTCTTTTTTTTTTTTTAAAGGTAACACCGATCTGTGTTTTTATGGAGTACTTATATTAGACCAGATTTTATAGATTATTTTTATTAGACATTTGAGAATATAAATGTTGGGCCCCTGCACTGGGTACCCTGCTCCTAAATACCTGTTTATCATCACTTTATCATTAAATACCTTCAGTAATTTTATTGAGAAGATTGCTTGATCTTCAAAACTGACTATTAAGATTGAGTGTTTGAAAAGTCACACTCCAGGTGGAGGGCTCAGAGAGGAAAGAAATTGGGCCCAGCTAGGGCACACAGAAGCCCAGATAGAGAAGGGAGAAAGACAGGGGTGTTGACATTGAAAACAAAGGCCTTGGCCCAGCCAACAATTTGCTCAGGATGACCTTGCCTGAAGATATTCCTCAACACAAACTCAAACAAACTCAGGCTTTTCTTATCACCCCTTGGCTCTGGTCCATGCAAGCCCACAAAGAGGGTAAGGGGCTGCCAGGAAGGTAAGAAATGCAGGACACAAATGAGTATGTGAGTCCAGCTTGCCTGAGCCTTGCCCTGTGCTCATTTGCATACACTGTGCAGCTTGATGGGAACAGAAATTCCAGAGACTCAGACATACAGAAGTGGCAACAACCATATGCTCCCACCTTCTAGACTACCCTAGAAATAAATTGTTCCAGCTCACTCATTCTTCACGCCTACCTATTCTAAACCAGGCAGACGATGAATCTTCTGTCTGTGGCCCTATGGAGAAATGCAGGGTTCTGTACTTTTCTGATTTGATTCCCCATTCTCTGACCTTGGAGCCCTTATAATCTTCAATGTTTTAAAAAAGGATTCCCAGTATCTTCATGGCTTACTAATCTACTTACTGTTACTATAGTAGACTGCATCGATTTTAGGCCCAATTCCTGGAAAGCTTTTGGTAATCAATTTGGGATAACCAGGGTCCATGAACTGTTTCCTTTCATTGTACCTGAACAAAAAAATAATGAGTAGGACCTCCATCATAAAATGGGTTTAATGATGTCGACCTGGATATTTTATAACATGAACCACAAACCCCACCCATTCTCTCTTGAAAGGCTTTTTCTGAAAAGGTTTAAACTGCACTGATGAGAGGATCAAGGACCTAAGCAGTTCACTGATTTATCCCAAGTCCCTCCAGGACTCAGACCTTAGGATTCCCCATTTCTGTCGGGAACACCCCTCCCTCCTGCACAACGCTTCTGCCCGGGCCTGGTCCTGCTGTATATGGTCCTACTGTATAGAGCTGGACTGTCTAAATTCCTGTTAGTGAAGACCTTGCAGGATTTGCTGTCACTCCCAAGATGGCTTCTGATTTTGTCTTCTTGGGTCAAAGGTTATGAAAAGGAATATGAAAATATGTATACTCTCTAAAGAGACTGGGTAAACACTCGGTCTCATACACTTATACCACTATTTCTCACTATACCATAGGGTTCCCACTATGATTAATAATGCAACATTTTATTAAAAGTGTTCCTTTTAAAAGAAACACATTATGTGCCGTTTTACAAATCAGAGTTCGAAAGTCCAGAGAACTGACCTAGGATGATAATAACTATTCCAGACCTATGTTCTCTTGATCTCTCTCCTACAAAGGTCAAGGATCCTTAAGAATTTAAATAGGAAAACTACCTACCGGAAAACCCAACTGCCTGCCCATTTCACAAATTTTTGGAGTCAAATAACCAATCACTAAATCTCACCTCCAATACTGATTACCTACAAAGAAGTAGGTCTTATAGAAAAGTGGATTAAACACAGCTGCATCAATTTTTTTCACAAAGTCAGGAAAGCCCAAAGAATGTATACTCTTGGGATAGAGTCGCTGTGGTTTTAAATTGTTAATTAACCAGTACTTATCATCTGTGAAAATAAAGAAAAAGGATACATTGGAATCACACAAGAAGAATAACAGAAACCCTGACTCACTACAAACAATGTCATTCTTTACCCATAGTTCCAAAACATATTGCTCTTTGTCCTTGAACATGATTTGTCTCCATTTTGTATATTTTTTACAAGTATTATGATCTATATTTCACGAACTTTTCCTGCAATTTTTAGACATTACCTAGGCATCTAAGCTCATTTTAGCTCATAGTTCAGACTCACAATTAATCAAATCTGGAGTGCTTTTTTCTATGTTTATAAAAATTAGTAGTATTTCCTTCATTTATTCTCTTCCTTGAAGTACACTCAATAGCAAACTAAACATGAGAGTTACCTTTAAAAAGAAAAACTTGATTTCTGTCTCCAATTTCATAAGCAGCTTGAATGCCAGATGGTAAAGTTGGCCACAAAGAAGAAATTAAACTAATATTGCTCTTTGGACTCTCAGGATTCCTCCACCCAAAGAATCTGATGAAAAACATTTAAAACATGTTTTAAAAATCACTGTAGATTCAAGAACCATGAAATGTGCAGTGGGATGGACCTGTAAAATGACTATGTTGTTTTTCAATATCCTCACATTCTGTTCCGTGAAATGTCTCTCTAGGAGCATGAGGAAAGGACCTTAATCAAGTCTTTCATAATAACACTGACCTTAATGGGCAAACCACCATATGGAACCTTTGATAAAAATAAAGGGGTCTAGGTTTTAGTCTGCATGCACAATCCATTCACCAGTTTTGTAATCTAAAAGAAGTTATTCATCCTAAATGTCTCAGTTTTGGATCTCAAAAATGGAGAATAATGAAACTGGAAATCATTTACAAGAAGAAAACTGGGAAAAAAAACACAAACACAAATATGTGGAGACTGAATAAAATGCTACTAACCAACCAATGAAGAAATGAAGAGATCAAAAAAGTAATTAAAAATTGCCTTGAGACAAACACAATTGAAAACAGAACAGTCTAAAAATCTTGAAGAAGCAGCAAAAGTAGTTCTAAGAGGGAGGTTTACAGCGACACAGGCCTACCTCAAAAAAACCAGAGATATCTCAAATAAGCAATCTAACTTTACACCTGAATGAACTAGAAAAAGAACAAGCAGAGCCCCAAATTAGTTAAAGGAAGGAAATAATAAATATCAGAGTGGAAATACATGAAATAAAGACTAAAAAAAAAATTACAAGATCAATGAAACTAAGAGCTTGGTCTGTCAAAAGATAAGCAAAATTGGTAAGCCTATATCCAGATTCATCAAGAAGGAGAAGGAGAAGGAGAAGAAGGAGAAGAAGGAGAAGAAGGAGAAGAAGGAGAAGGAGGAGAAGAAGAAGAAGAAGACGACGACGACAACTCACATAAATAAATTCAGAAATGAAAGAGAAGTTACAATGGATTTCACAGAAATATAAATGATCAAAAAAGACTACTATTAACAATTATATATGAACAAATTGGACAACGAAAAGAAATGGATATAACTTGTCAGGCACATACCATCTTCCAAGACTGAATCAGGAAGAAATAGAAAATTTGAACAGACTCATTACTAGAAATGAAACTGATTAATTAAAAGCTCTCAACAAACAAAAATCCAGTATCAGGCAGCTTCACAGGTGAATCCTGCCAAACAATTAAAGAAGACTTAATACCTACCCTTCTCAAATTATTAAAAAAAAAAAAATGGAAGGGAAAGAATACTCCCACACTCATTCTATGAGGCCAGCATTATTCTGATACCAAAATCAGACAAATTCACTACAAAAAAAAAAAAATTACAGGTCAATATTCCTGATGAATATAGATGTAAAAATTCTGAACAAAATATTAGCAAACCAAATTCAACAATACATCAAAAGGATCATACACCTTCATCAAGTAGGATTTATTCCAGGGATGCAAAGATGGTTCAATATCCACAAATCATTGCAATACATCACATTAACAAAATGAAGGATAAAAATCATATGATCATTTCAATAGCTGCAGAAAAGTAATTGGATAAAATTTAACATTAATTCATGATAAAAACTCTCAAAATGATTATAGAGGAAATATACCTCAGCATAAGAAAGTCCATGCATGGCAAACACATAGCTAACATTATAGCTATGGTTAACTATAGCTATAGCTATAATAACATTATAGCTATTTCAATGGTGAAAACGGAAAGTTTTTTCTTTATCATCAGGAACAAGACAAGGAAGCTCACTCTTACTGGAAGTCCTAGTCACAGAAATTAGGCAAGAAAAAAAAGGGGGGAAATCCAAATTGTAAAGGAAGAGATAAATCTGTCACTATTTGCAGATGACTTGATACTATATATAGAAAACCCTAAAGAGACCACCAAAAAACTAGTAGAACTAATAAATGAATCTAATAAAGATTCAGGATATAAAATCAATATACAGAAATCTATTGTGTTTTTGTACATTAATAACAAGCTATCAGAAGAAATTAATAGTATCTTCCCATTTATAATTGTATCACAAAGAATAAAGTACTTAGGAATAAATTTTGTCAAGGAAGTGAAAGACCTATACTCTGCAAACCATAAGACACTAATGAAAGAATTGGTGATGACACAAATAAATGGAAATCTATTTCATGCTCATGGATTCCAAGAAGAAATATTGTTAAAATTTCCAAAGCAATGTACAGATTCAGTGCAAACACTATCAAAATAGTAATATCATTTTTCAGAGAACTAGAACAAAGAACTTTAAAATCTGTATGGAACCACAAAAGATCCCAAATAGCCAAAGCAAACTTAAAGAAGAGCAAAGCTAGAGGGAAGATGCCCCAGATTTCTACCCTACAGGGCATAATTAATCAAAATAGTATGGTATTAGGATAACTACAGTCACAGCAATCAATAAACAGAATATAGAGCCCAGAAATAAACCCACACTTATATGGTCAATTAATTTATGACAAAGGAGCTGAGAACATACAACAGGGAAAGGACAGTCTCTTCAGCAAAAGGTGCTGGGAAAACTGGATACCTACATGCAAAAGAATAAAACTAGACCACTTTCTTACACCACATACAGAAATAAACTAAAAATGGATTAAAGACTTAACTGTAGAACCTGAAAGAACCTAGAAGAAAACATAGGCAGTGAGCTCTTTGACATTGGCTTCAGAGATTTTTTTCAAATCTGTCCCCTCAGACGACAACAAAAGCAAAAATAAACAAGTGGGACTACATCAAACTAGGAAGCTTTTGTATAGTGAAGGAAACTACCAACAAAATGAAAAGGCAAACCATTTAATGGGAGATTTTTGCAAGAGATATATATCCAATAAAAAGGTTAACATCCAAAATATATAAAGAACTCATACAATTGGATTTTTTTTTAATTTCTAGGAGAGATAGAAAGAGAGTGTGAGCAGGGGAGGGTCAGAGAGAGAGGGAGTCACAGACTGAAACAGGCTCCAGGCTCTGAGCTGGCAGTCAGCACAGAGCCCGACGCGGGGCTCGAACCCACGAACAATTTGATATTTTTAAAAAAATCAAATAATCTGATAAAAAAAAAATAGAGGAAAGGCAAAGATCTGTTTCCAGAGAAGACTTACAGACAACTAACAGATACACGAAAAAAATGCTCAACATCACTAACTATCAGTAAATGCAAATAAAACCACACAGAGCTATCACCTTACTCCCATCAGAATGGCTATTATCAAAAAGACAAGAAATAACAAGTGGTGGTGAAGATGTAGAGAAAAGGAAACCCTCAAGCACTGTTGGTGGGAATGCAAACTGGTGCAACTACTCTGGAAAATAGTATGGAGCCTCTCCACAGAGTTAATTATAGAAATACCATATGTTCCAGGAATTCCACCTCTAAGTATTTATCCAAAGTGCACAAAACACTAATTAGAAAAGACATATGTACCCTTACATTCCTTGCAGCATTGTTCACAATAGCCAAGGTACAGAAGCAACTTAAATGTCCATTGATAGATGAATGGATAAAGAATATGTGGTATATATGCAATGGAATATTAGCCATAAAAAAGGAATGAAATCTTGCCATTAGTGACAACATGGGTGGACCTAGAGCATATTATGCTAAGTGAGATAAATCATGCAGAGAAAGAAATATCCTATGGTTTCATTTATATGTGGAGTCTAAAAAACAACAAAAAACAATTGAACAAACAAAACAGAAGCAGACTCATAGATACTAACTGATGGTTTTCAGAGGGGAGTTAGTCAGAGATAGACAAAATAGGTAGAGGGGAGTAAGATGTAGACACTTTGGTTATGAAACAAGTAAGACACAGACATGTAATGTACAGCATAAGGAATATAGTCAATAATGTTGTAATAACTTTAAATGGTGACAGATGATGACTAGACTTATTCTAGTGACCTTTGGTAATATATATAAATATCAAATTACCGTGTTGTACACCTGAAACTAATACAATATTGTATGTCAATCACTCTTCAATTTTAAAAATGGAGAATATTTTTCCCATCTACCAACTTCTAATTTTCTCCACTCCCCATCCCTCCAATATCTGCTTCACTCTATGCTCTAAGGCAGAAACCCTTAAGTTATCCTGGAATTCCTTTCTCTATAATCAAGAATCAAGACTTTTAAACAGGTATAGTCATACCTGTAGTCCCAGACTTAACCATTTTTATCTGTGGGTAAAACAGTCTTGTGTCACTTCTTCCTGTCTTGTCTTTCCTCACCCCAGATTCCTACTGCAAATCCATTTTTTTACTTTCCAATCTTATCATTAAACACAGATATAATCACACCATTCTCTTCCTTCAAAACCTTTAGGCTGTCTACTTCCTTCAGAATTGAGTCCAGGTCCCTCCTCATTTTCATCTACATCATTTTCCACCATTCTCTGACAAAAAGAAAAGTATAAATCCAAGGACAGACACTTCCATATTGGTAAGATGTGAAGATTCTACCTGTCTTTAAAGAAAATGATTTTATTTCCCACAGTTGTGACAGCATCAAGACTCAGATTGCAGGTGGATGATTCTGTACCATCAGGATTTGATGGGGATTGGTGCTTTTCTGGACCTCCTGAAAAATACATTTTAAGAAGCATTAGGGGAAAGAAACCCTGCATTTTAGCTGCTAAAGAATGAAGAATCATTCTTTTCAAACATTCACTTTTCTGGGTGAAAAATGCATAAAAAGGAACTTATGCTTCCCCTAACATTCAACGGATGCATACAATAAAGATCTTTCTCTTGTGTGGTTGCACCATCATGGAGGAGAAACATCTGATCACTCTCATTTTCCTGTTCCAGTCAGATTATTTCTCTATCTGCCTTCTTCAAAGACAATGGTATGTTGGATAGAAAGAACAAATTTGAGGCCAGCAGACTCAGAATCTTTCTCTGTCACTGGCATCAGTATGCCAGGTCTCTGTGCTTTTCCATAAGATGAAGATAATATCTGGGACACCTACCTCACAGGATTTTCATGGGGCTCAAGAGAGAAGATCATGTTAAAGTTTTATTCAAATGCAGATATTATGAGGCTTTTCATAAGGGTTTCTTTGTAAGGGAAAATGGTAAAGAAATTCAACTCACCATAGAGAGACTGAATGCCACGTACGTCATCAGCAGAGAGGTGAAAGGTGTTGGGGTCAACATAACTGTAAGTAGGGAACATTATGGCTTTTGGATCACTGGAATGGTCAAGACCCAAGGAATGGCCAAGCTCATGAACAGCAACTAGGAACAAGTTTGTGCCTAAGAGGAAATCAACCAGAGTGGGGAAAAGAGCAATGAAATACATTTGCATCCAGAGGACAATGACACAATTGAAATCAGTGCAAGGGGATGCATTTAGGAATCCTTTACTTATTCCCTTTCCCTCCTCCATAAGGTTTTTCAATGTCAGCACTATTGACATTATAGGCCAGGTAATTCCTTGTTGTTAAGGCTTTCCTGTGCATCACAGATGTCTAAAAATCTCTGGGTTTGCCACTTAAAATTCTTTTTTTAAACGTTTATTCATTTTTGAGAGAGAGAGAGAGAGAAAGCGTAGGCTGGGGAGAGGCAGAGAGAGGGGGACAGAATATCTGAAGCAGGTTCTATGCTGACAACAGAAAGCCCCTTACAGAGCTCAAACCCATAAACTGCGAGATCATGACCTGAGCCAAAGTCAGATACTTAACTGACTGAGCCACCCAGGTGCCCCTAGCTTTGCCACTTAAATTCAAGTAGCAAACTCCCTGCACTTTGACAACGAAAAATGTCTCCACACATTGTCAAATTTCCCGTTGAGGGCAAAAAGGTTCATAGCAGCAGCAGCAGCAGCAGCACACATGACATATATTCTGTTGTGAACATTTCTAGAATAATGTTGTCTTGTAGCTATGTTTGTTGGTTGTCATCGCTTCTACGACACTCTCACTCCATTCTGCAGGTACACTTAATCAGGCTCCACTGGATATGGAACAGTCTTTACTAACTATCCCTTATTAAACCCAAATATGAAGCCAAATTAAGTTCCAGGTCCTCTGAGCCACTGAAAATGTATCACACCATGTCTGTTCCTTACGAAACTTGAAAGGAAGCCACTATGCAGCCTATTTACAGATGAGGACACAGTATCAGCAAGATTAATGGGCCAAATTAAGTGCTTAAACCAAGGGTCAAATATAAATTTCTTGGCTCAAAAGAGGGCACTTGTGAGGATGAGCGCTGGGTGTTATATGGAAACCAAGTTGACAATAAACTATTAAAAAAATTTTTTTAATTAAAAAATTTTTTAAAAATTAAAAAAAAGCTCATTCTTTTACTATACATGACTCAAAATGAAATCAAAGTCTATGCTTACAATGTAGACACAGTGATATCAAGTTACAGTCACACCTGTTCATTTTTTTCTGTATGTTCTAGAGAAATATACCTTTGTAGGTAAGAGAGAAGGGTGTGTCCTTTCCCTAAAGTTTCTCAGTTTTCAGAAGGTTTGAATAGCTCCTGTTATTTTTTTTTTATCTATGTTCTACTCCAAAGCCTTCATTTTTGCCTTTTTTTTTTTCGATGGCAAACCTGAAGCTCAGAAAAACAGACTTGCCCGGAGTCACACACCACTTAGCTGCAGGGTGTGGCCAGTACCCAGGTGTGAGAACTGAGATGACACTCCTCTGGGGGGGAGGGGTCTTCAGGAACACAGACCCCCTAAGCATTCCCACTAACATCAGGCTCAGCAACTAACTCACTCACTTCTCTCAAATAATGAGAAATTAGCAAAGACTGTCATCCTATCCATTCTGCCTAAAACTGGGAAAATCCTAAATTTATCCTATTCTCAATCCCTGTAATATTTTACACAAAAGCCCATCACTGGTCCTCCACCACAGAAATCCCAGGTTTCTGTCTGTGCTCTGTTTCACACCTGATCGTGTGCTCTTTCAGGACAGGTCCTTTTCTTCTCTGTATCCAAACAACACCCCCATCACCTAACACTGTCATAAAAACTCAGTAACCACTGAGCAAATCGTTCATTGCATTTACTGTGTCACAAACGTGGGCTGTGAGTGGGCACCTTAAATTACAATTTATATAAATAATCTAGTGTTATGAAAGCATAGAATTGTGCCACATAAAAATAAGGCAACATGGACAGGTGAAAAGTACACATTTGGTTAAGAGAAGAGCTTTCTCATAAGCTAACTTTCTCCTGGTCTCAGTTTCCTCTCTCCGTAAAGATCTTAAATTATTTTTCTAGAGTCTTTTAGAATTCTGAAACGTTCTATGAGGCTAACCAACCCAAGTCTACCACGTCTGATGAAAACATTATACACCCCAAATAACCTTGGATGCAATTTAGACAAATGTAACAAGCCTCCTGAGGGTTTGCCACTCAAGAAGGACTTATTCCTACATCACTTGTCTTTTGATAGTGCAAGACTCCTCTTCTTGATTAAGAATTTAATAAGCCTGGGGCCATGTGTTAGACTAAAACAGATAGCCTTTCAGTCTGTAAGAACATTGCCATTCGATGCATGTGGTATCAGCCAGAGAGAGGGGGCTGCTGAGAGGAACCCACTCACGAAGACCTTCTCTCCATGTCCTTCCCTCAGGAGTGAAGCACATAATCTAGAACTTCCCACAGAAAGATAAGGAAGGATTGTGAGATGACAGCTTGAGTTTTCCAATGGATAGTGAGTCCTTCAAACAGGGGAGACTAGTTGTGCCTCTCCCCCAGCTGCCTGAGAGGGATGGTGACTTACAGTCTCTTCCATAAATACACACAAAGTATTGCTTTGTTCAAGGGTCAGCTTGGGCACCCTGAAATTTCTATCCCAGGACCTCAAAAGACTATGTGACCATATAACCTTGGGTTTTGCTGCAGGGATTTCTAATTTTCTATTCTAGAACTTCATCTTTCTGTGGCACTATAAGCCTAAGACAACGTCAGCATATGGAAGGCTCACGTGGATGACGCACACTACGATTGCTGCATGCCTGGGTTAGCATCTGCGTTCACTTGATTTTATGGACTGTGCTGTCAAGAAGTGACTGCCTAAATAACAGATTTTATTTTTCCAAACTATGGCTTTTTGGGTTCCCGAGTTCACACTCTGGATGAGCTTTTATTTTTGCCTACCTCTGTAGTCTGGAGTCCAGATTTCAGCCTCATCAAAATGTGTGTCTCCCCCAATACCAGGTCCGGGTCCAAAAGCATGGGCTATGACTCCCCCTCTGCCGTCGAAAGGATTGAAGTCTCCATGAGCTTTTTTAAGAATAAAGACAATTAGTCCTTCTTTACAGATTATAGGTGGTGCCAATGACACAGACGAAATAAGTCCACGTTCTTTACCTCCAGATGCAAATTGTATCATAATGTCAGCCTCTCCTGAGTGAATTTTCCTGAATTTCAGGGGGGTCACATCACTCCATACTTGAAAAGCTTTCTGGATGGCATAGTCAACATCTGCAGGCTTCATGTCAGGAGTGTAATTATTGATTCTTTACCAGAAAGAAAGAGAGAGAGAAATATATGGAAACCATGTGTTAGTTCTTATTGTCATATTTCACTTCTGTCTGCATTGGTGGAGAATGAATCACCTCATAAATCAATACTTGGATAACAAAACCCCACATCATTAACTTCTGAAACAGGGATGCTTGGACAGCTTTCTCCTGAAATGGAATCTTGCTGGATTTCTTCTCCTTGATGATTTATGGATTTTCTTTGTGAAGGACTTACATCCATAGAAGCCTCTGGCTTTTGCCCCTGCTCCCAGACCTTGGCATTTATCCATCTTTACCTTCCTATAAAATATTCTCCTGTCTCTTAAAAATAATCTATTTATTATAGATTTAGCTTCGTTCTCCTTTTATTTGAAGTCTTTCTACTCTGCTCTGGGTTGGCAAGCCAAACAGCCCCTCCTTGAGTGAACAATCTGCTCTTCCAGAAAGAATGAATTTTAACACAGGGATGGTGTTAACAACCGAGAGGCTTCTGATCTACTTTCAGAGATCTAAATGGTTCAGGTTTCTGGAAGTCAGACCCAAGGGAAAGTAGAAAACTAGCCACAGGTTACCTGTAGGTGAGAAAGCGTTTCTTCCACACTGGCCTCCCTGACAGCGTCCTGAACTCATGAACATCAGGCACCCCACATCGGGGCACGTGCATCATGTCCAGGGTAGAGGCATCCAGTCTCCCAGTCACTTTTAGCCCCAAGAACTGCTGCATTTCCTGAATTTTATTCTTCATCAAGTTTGTACTGACTTTCATTTTTGTCATTGGATTTTCATCCATCATGAAACCATAATAGGTTTCCAGGTACCTCTGGAAAAAATATATTTAGTTAGACATTCTAATACATGGAAAGGTTTCTGATGCACCTCTGTATATAGGACTCAACAATACACTGGCTTCTGAGCCAGGTATCAAACAATTAATTATAATGAGAAAAAATACTAATTTTCTGTGCTGTCAAAGTGAGTCATAACTATTACTGATATTGATTGCTGGTAGCCCACTGAAAACACTTCGGTGTCTCTCTTTGAATTGGTTTCTATTCTTTAAAATATATTTCAGCATCTGGCACATCAGAGCATCAAGTTAACAGCAAAATCTTCATTGTCAGGATGCTTAAATTGTTAATTTAATTTGGGTAAAATTTTCCTGCTTAAAAATCCAAAGCTCAACACAATGGACAATTAATGCAAATTCAAAATTAAAAGTCTTAGAAAATAGAGAGAGCATCCAAACTCCTATAATTAGGGAAAAGAGACAAATGGAAAAAACATTCTGCTTTTTAAAACTGCTCATTAAGAAATACCTCTGATGCCTGAAGGCAAAAAGTACTCTTGAATGATCGTGGTGGGCTGCAGTGGTTAAATAACCAAGCCATTGTTCAAATCTCAGATTATTAATTCACATTAAATGATCATTGCGAAACACAGACTAGATGTAGGACTCTAGTTATTTTTAACTCAAACTCCTTGGCCACAGCTTTTTAGTAAAAGGAATAAAGTCATCCCCCAATTTTCTAGAACTCTTTCAAACCCAGTACTTTTCCTACATTCATCTTTGGCAAAGAAAAACAGAGCGTTCAGAGCAAAGAGCGTCCTAAACCAGTTTTCAACTAGTACGGTTTCAAGAGAAAACTGGTCAATGCAATCAATCTTAAAGTCAAAAGTGAGGCTGGGGAAATACTGACGGGTCAGTACTTACTTCAGCAAAGAGCATGTCATTCTCCTCAAAGCCTGTGGAGTTAGTCCGGGAAGCAGCTCCAGAAGCAGCAACCGGAAGGACCAGCATCAACAGCGGAAACTTCATTCTCAGCCTCTGCACGGTGCACCCCAAGCTACCCTGTTCCTCCTCAATGCAAAGTTCCTCAAATGTCCCTACTTATATAGCCCTTAGGCCTTCTGTGGATGTGAAATCCTCTGAGTGACTCACAGTTGATATCATCCCTTGATTTACCTCAAAAACCCGCAAACACAAGCACAGATACTTTTCTAGGACCGACAATGGGTCAACTAGCACCGAACTCATGACTCAAGGAACTCAGAGTACGTTTGCTCAAAATAAATAGGCCCTATGAAATAAGGCATTATAGGAGAGCCACTAAGCACCTAAAATGTTACAGTAACTTAGAAATGTATTTTTAGAAAGTTCAGTGTCTGGATTTTTGTTAAATAATTTCCTTATATTTATTATAGACAAAATAAGCTTTTTTAAAAAACAAAATTTAAAAAATTAGGTGCATGAAGCCCTTGTTTCTGAGTTGGATGAAACAAGTTGGACCTCTCCAAGCTGAGTCTAGCTCCCTAGAGAACTGTGACGTACAGAGACTTCATGTTTAACAAGGAAAAGTCCATAACGTCACGATGCTTTGATGTATGTTCCATGTACTGTGCAGGCTTAGATCTGTTTCTCACAGATGCCCGATCCCAGCCAGGTAGCCGGGGAGAGAGATTCAAGAGACGGATCCCCATGCCTCCCTAACTGGCTAGAGTCAGCAGCCCAGGTCAACTGTGGAAGAAGGAAGGCTTGCCTCTGGAATCCATCTCCCCCTCAGCTCAGCTCCCTTCTCCCTTGACATGGGTGTCCATTCACACAGCATCTGCCTGCCAGTCAGTAGAGACTGCTCGAAGATGAGAACCGTCTAAGAATCCAGGAGTGAACCACAGGGTAGAAGTGTGAGCTGTGGGGCTGCCCCCTGAAGCAGTGTGAACAGTCTGGTGGTGGAGGGGATGCGAGGCAGTGGGTTTGGGTTCAGTCATTGCTGTGACCCACCTCCTGGAGAGTCCCCAGCACTTCCCTGAGGCTGACCTCCAGGAAAACAAGGGGTCAGCGGGCTCTACAGTCGGCATCATACCTCCACCTCCACCCTTTCAGGCTCTGTGACTTGACCTCTAGCATCTTCAGCTATTTCATCTGAAATAATCTTTGCCTTCTTATGCTTTTGTGATGATTAAACAAGACAATGCATTATAAGACCAGCGCATAGTGTGGGTGCTCACAAATATTCATTTCCTTTCTCTTGGCCCAAGAACAAGAGCATCATGCTCCTGCATGTTGTGCCAGGTGTGGCTGTAGGACCCACGAGTGAAGAGGGCGATCGCGCAGAAGTATTGTAAGGCAGTTCTGTCAGATACTGAATTTAAGTGGAGAATCACTGGAGGAACATGACGTTCTGCCTAGAAAGCAGGAGAACATGGGATTTGCCAGACAGCATGGGAAGGGTGGCTCTCCGGCCGCGGAATGTTGCTTCAGGAGGGCAGGGTCTGCCTGTGCTGTTCACCACTGTACTTCTGGTGCCTAAAACTACCTTGAGGTTAGCAGGTGCTCAAAAAATAGGTATGGATGAATCTTGTTGGAGGAGAGGGCCTGTAGAACAAGAGAAGTGTTCTGTCTTTGGGAGAGCGACTGTCACACAGAAGGTGTGTCCCTAAACCTCACCAAAAGCACACAAGAACCTGTCTTATTCCTAAGCACGAAGGGGTTGGGTTCGGGGAATGCTTGCAGGAAGTCTAGAAAGTGTAGGATGTAAGATACAAGGTAAAAGCTGCCTCAAATAAAAAGGAAGTGAAAACTGAAAAAAAAAAAAAAAAACTGGGGCGCCTGGTGGCTCAGTGGGTTAAGCATCTGACTTTAGCTCAGGTCATGATCTCATGGTTTGTGGGTTCGAGTCCTACGCAGGGCTCTGTGCTGACAGTGCAAAGCCTGCTTGGGATTCTCTCTCCCCATCTCTCTCCGCCCCTCCCTTGCTGCTCCCTATCTCTCTCCCCTTCTCTCAAAAATAAACCCTAACCCTAACATTGAAAAAACAAACTATACTCAAATTGTAATGGTCTCTGGTCTTGGTTTAGCAAATACCCCAAATAGGTGAGGTCTGAGGGATGAGGGCCATTTGGGCCACCACTGAGTGTTGCCGCAGGTATGAACTTAGGTTCTGGGCTCAAGTCAACAAGCTTGAGAATCTTAGCTCATTTTATGATCTTTCACAATCATTAATCTCTTTAAGACTTAATCTCTTTGTTTGTGAAATTGGAATAAAAATAGCAGCTATCTCCAGAGTTGCTACAAGGATTACCTTAAATTATAGGGAAAAGTACTTAGCCTAATGCCTCACATACCTTGCGGTTTCAGTGATTTGCTGTCTTTCTTCCTTTGCTGCATGCTTAGGTGAGGCATTTAAAAGAGGTTGATAATGAGGATGAGAAAGGGAATCAAGTATGTGCCCAGATCTCTCTCCTATGAGAGGAGGAGCTACAAAAAGATTGTGATCCAGGCCCAGACTGAAAACTGAGGGTCCCATCAGGGACATGGCTTCCAGAGGACATACTGAGGGGAGTTAGAATCAAGGGTCATGGGCAACGCTCCCTGTGAAGAGCAGTGTGTCTATGAAAGTACAGAAAGTAGCCGAGGTCAGAGACCCTCATAATGGGGACAACGTGCTGGTAAGACCTTCCTCATTGAAAAGCAGATTTGATAGCACAAAGCTTCCTATTACGTATGTTTCCTTCCTGAGCCAGACACAGGACATTCTGAGGCATGTCCCCAATATAATCACCTTCAACTATTTGGAGTGTCATCCCTGAGGATCTAGAGGCAAATGGAAGCATGGTCCTCAGTGAGGGCCAGGGAGGAGAAATGTTCCCCAACTACAGAAAAAAAATCCCTCAGCTGACCCTTTCACCAACTGCGGGGAGAAAATTTCAGCGACTTAATCCTCTCCTTTTATGGATGAAAAACTGGGAGTCCAGAGAAAGGAAGTGAATTGCCTAAGGATGCATCAGGGAGGTCTCCTGACTGTCCTGACTTGTTGCTACAACAGACACAGTTCTGTCACACCTCACTGAATTTTCTTCAGATTTCTGTCTTCCGGTGGTACCTTACTACCGCAAACACTATGCATGACACTGTGATGTCCTCAGTCCTTTCAGGTGAAGCCAGGCTGTCCCCTTTGCGGCTGTGGGGCCAGGAGGAGGCAGGCAGCCTGAGATGCCATAGCGGATCTGGATATCCAGGAATGTGGCAGCCCCCGTCCATCTCAGGAGAAGCACCGCTGTGCTCCACACCCTGCCCTGGTCCAGGCAGTGCCCATTGCTGAGGTGGCTGTGTGGCCAGAGCTCCCCAAGAATGGCCCAGAGCGCCCTCAAAAAGCGTGATGTGAAGACACCTTAGCCAGTTGTATGCACTTAATCTACCTTTTCCGCATTTCATTTCCTTCAAAGGGAAAGTGGTGCAGTATTAAGATTGTGTAAAGAATAAATGACATAATCCATTAAAAGCATTTATCTTCATACGACAGGACCTCAAAACGTTCATTCTTTGCCTTTTCCCTTTACCTCTTGTCCCTGAATGTTGGTCATTTCATGGCTGGGTAAGACCCACTAACTTTTTCCACATAGGAGAAAAGTTAACCTAAAAAACAATTTTCACCCACAAGAGTATCCACATCCACCCAGCAATGAATCGCAAACAGCCTGGAGAAGAGTGGATGTTGATGGGGGAGACAGCTTGTAGAGTGCCCTCCACCTTCCAGAATGACCTGGAACTTGACCTGATCGGGAGCTGCTAATAGGCTCTACAACAGAGAATGTCAGGGTAACGGGTTAGAAATCTGCTGCCTTTAAATGGGTGCTCCCCTTGGGGCGCCTGGGTGGCTTAGTTGGTTAAGCGTCCGACTTTCGCTTAGGTCATGATCTCACGGTTTGTGGGTTCGAGCCCCGCGTCGGGCTCTGTGCTGACTGCCAGCTCGGAGCCTGGAGCCTATTTCAGAGTCTGTATCTCCCTCTCTCTCTGACCCTCCCCTGCTCACGCTGTCTCTCTCTCTCTCTCCTAGAAATAAATAAAAATATAAAAAAAAAAAAATCTTAAATGGGTGCTCCCCACATCGTATCCCCGAGTTCACCAACCCCAAGTGGGAAGTTTCAATGTGCTGATGAGAAACCTGGAGCGCGTTGGGTGTGGCCTCATGGGGTGCAGCCCACAGGAGGGGAGCAGAGGAAGGAAACACAGAAGGTAAAGGTCGCCATGGTTTCTTTCCATGGTCCCTTTTCTTCCCCTAGCCAGTGTCTCCCCTTCAAACGACCACTAGCTAAGGCAGACTGCTGCAGGAAGCCCACATCCAATGTGCACATTACAGAGTAGATGCAACATGATAACATAAACATGTGTGCTGTTAGTCAGGCGTCTATTTTCCTTTCTTGCTCTCCTACAACACAATAAATATCCAGGGGTGGAGAGAACGATGCAGATGTCTCTGCCCTGGCTTCGATTTGCAGCCTGGCTTCACAGGAGGAGCAAGGTTGGGAAAGGGACTTGGCCTCAGACCTCGGCTGTGCTGCCCACAAACTGTGTGGCTCTGGGCAAGCCATTTAAAAGCAGCTTCCTCATCCATCAACTACCGTGGGGAGGATCAAACAAGACAATGCACAAAATCGCTCGGCACTGCTCCCTGAACAGCCTGCGTGTAACTGCTGCTTCTCTCCTCTTGTAACACCCATGGCAGGGCTTCTCAACATTTATTTTATTACTGCCCCCATAAACAGACAGTTTAGACCTTTCCCCATGAAATTTTGACACCAGAGATAAACTATATATCTGTTTATATGTCACATGGATATCTGTCCTTTATACATAAAAAATAAGATTTTTTTTGCCCCCAGGGAACAATTTCACCCACTTGGGGGTGAAGTGCCCCCGTTGAGAGCATACATCCTGTAGAGCATATACTCCACACTCCTAAGTCAGTACCGACCTATAATACCACTTCTGCCTGGCCCCACACAGCACCTCATGGCTGATCTAGGCAAAGTCTCTGAAAGATGCCAGTCCATCCCAGAGACCTGGGTCTCAGAGACACTCTTTAGACCACAGAAGGCAAAGCTGTTGAATTCTGTGTCACTGAAAAGTAGCCGCCTCCTTACAAAAGATTGACCAGCTGTATTTGTGCGTCAGATCAACTCAGAGAGAAAACAAATCAATGGACAGAGAGACGAGAAGAGATTAGAGAGAATCTACACAGTTTTCTTCGAGAGCGGGACAAGGTAAGTTTTAAACTACAACAATTATTTTTTCCTATGTTTCTCTTCTTTCCTTCAAGCTCCACTCAAGCCACTAGCCAACTCTGGTTTTTGCCTCAACATTTGTGATGTTGAACATATTACTCTCATTCTGACCTTTTCCCAAGAGCTGAAATCCACCGAAATGGTTACAGTTTGGGAAGAGAGGGATGTTTTCTGCACTGAGCCAATGCTGGAGGTGGTGGGGGAGTCTATGGGTTCCGGGCACCATGATGGGCTGAGCCCCACTCAGTGGGATATGGTGGGACCACAGGAGATATCATCACAAGGTGCAGCAGGAAGGTGGAGCCCCGGGCCTGAGGCTCTGGCTCCCCTGGGGGTCTAGGTCCTGTGGCCACAGGAGCCACAGGCAGCAGAAGTGAAGAGCATGCAGGCTGGATGGAACGATATGAAGGACGTGGAATGCCAGCATGACTGATTGAATTTCCAGCCAGTCTAGTGATGTAGAAGCCCAGGCTTGAAGTTAAGCTTTTAAAACTGCATCTTGGGGCACCTGGGTGGCTTAGTCGGTTGAGCGTCCGACTTTCGCTTAGGTCATGATCTCGCGGTTCGTGGGTTCGAGCCCCGCGTCGGGATCTGTGCTGACTGCCAGCTCAGAGCCTGGAGCCTATTTCAGAGTCTGTAACTCACACTCTATCTAACCCTCCCCTGATCAAGATGTAACTCTCTCTCTCTCTCTCTCCTAGAAATAAATAAAACATTAAAAAAAAAAAAAATTAAAAAAAAAAAAAAAACAAAAAACTGCATCTTATCTGGTACAGCTGGGCTGAGGTTCACACATGCTGCATAGACCAGTTACTTAACATGGTCCTTTCTACAGAGTGACTGTGGTCTATCTTCACCAACACCATAGTTGCTGCTACTATTAGATTTTAAGTATAACTTTGTAAATGTTTTGTCCATCTTTTCCAGAAAGTGTATATGTTTTATAAATTAGCAATTGTTGTGGACCCTTTTTGATCCCTCAAAGAACACAAAGGGATAGTGTTACTAAACAGCCAATACCTAGGCATCCGATTTTAGAGGAACTGAAATAGAAACATGGAGGCGGCACCATAGCCCATGTCCTCTGGGCCTTCTAGCCCAGACTTAGAGGAGCCACGGGCCCACGTTTCTGCAGCAGGCAGTCTCTTGTCTATGCATGTCCTTAAATCAGAGATGATCTGATGAAATATTGAAATGCCTACCCATCCCAGTTCCTGGCCATTTCCATCCAAACCAGTTAGACCCCCCAGAACCCTCTCTCACTCTTTGCTGTCTTTCAACAAACTTTACTACCAGATAAAGTTCGAGGCCCCCTGAAGGAGCTACAACATCATGGACCTTTTTGTTGCCATAAAGTGCTCTAAAAGACATAAAGAACTTCAACATATCGACCTAAGAGTCTCCGCTGGAAAAACGGCAGTCATAACTAGTCTTTAGTGGGAGACTCGGAATCAGCATGGCTAGCTTGGGAGGGAGACAGTCTTAGAGTCAGAACTCTCCCACCGGTAGCCTTCCTGTTAGATATCCCAAAGTTGAGATATGCCAGGGTTGTGACCAAAAGTAAACTGTATGGGGTCCTGCTGGAGAATCACATGGGCCTAGAGGAAGAGAAGGGGGCCATCTAGGGAAGAGGAGGCAGAAAGGAGGGGACACACACACACACACACACACACACACACACACACAAGAAGGAACTGAATGAAGCCTCCTGGGCATGGCTTTACAAAATGGCATATAGAGTACTCTCCCTGTAGGAAGGCTACCTACTGTAGCTTAGACAAATACAGATAAAGAAGAGAGGCTCTTCCTTAGCACTCAGGAAATTCATGAAGTTTCACATCATAGTTTCACTATGAATAACAGAGCCCTTGGGATTTCCAACCCAAGGTGGCCCTAGAAAGATCCACTCTGTGGAGACAGCAAGGAACTTCCTCCTCGCTAACACCAACTCGATCAGATGATTAATAAACCCTGCAAGGAAGCATGAATCATGCTTAGAATTCATTTTACAAATGGAAAAATATATCACAGTGAATGACAATCATGTCTAAACAACCATGTTTTAGACATCAGTCAAGGAAGTTCAAGGAGGTCTCTTATGCATCTAATCACATTCTCATCTGCTTCTGGAAAGACTGATCCTGTTGTTCATCAACCCCAGGGCAGCTGGCCTTCTGGGGCTTGTCCACAGGTACGTTCTGGTCACACACCTCCCACAAAGCCCACTCCTTTCCTTCAAGCCCTGCTCAAGCCTCTGGCACGCTCTGTTTCTCACTTCCACATTTGGGACCGAGCGGACTATCCTCATTCTGACTTCTTTCCCAGAGCCTAATTCCACTGAAGGAAACCAGACTATGTCACCCCAAAGTATGTCTCTCTAGCATGAAAATTGTTTTGAGCTGAAGACAATTAAGTAGCAGCAAAGGCAGAAAATGTTCCCTCTTTTCTGTCTAAAGGCAAGATAATTCTCCTTTTACCAGAGTCAGGGCAGAGGAGCCCCCACACACACAGCTCACTTCATTAACTTCCCCCATGTTTACTTTCCCACAGCTTGCCACCCTAGGAACCCTAAAACCATTTTCCTCTGTCTTGTCAATTCTCTGCAAACATACTGTTCTTTGTTGAAGATGGACTATAGGCTGGAATTCTAAGCCACCATTCCGAGTTACCTGGCTTTTAGGTTTCTCCTGCATGCCGCGGACTGCACATGGTTCACTGTTTTTCTCCTGGGAATCACTCTTATTGTTCAAGAGCTCCGGCTGAAAGCCTAAGGTGAACAGAGGTAAAGTTTTGCCGCCCCTATACCACTAATGTGGGTATGGATTTTGTGGGTTTGTTTCCTCTCAACTTTTAATCTACTCCGTTAGTGCCAACCACATGCATATCCTTGTTGAATCTGCCCAAACAAGTTATGCGACACAGAGATCAGGATTTATGTGCTATGTCCAATTTCTGTACATAATTTTTTAAAGCTTATTTATCTTGAGAGAGAGAGAGAGAGAGAGAGAGCGAGCGAGCAGAGGAGGGACAGAGACAGAGAGAATCCCAAGTAGAGAATCTCTGTGCTGACAGCACAGAGTCTGATATGGGGCTCAATCCCAGGGACTGTGAGATCATGATCTGGGCCAAAATCAAGAGTCAGACACCCCCTGAACATAATGAATTTAATGGCTGCTGGAATTGTACACACATAATGATAACTGCCTCCTAAAATAAAAATAAGCAAATATTTTTCACTTTATCACAGTGAAATTATATTTTTTCCTCTGGTTATATAATAATACATGTGAGTCATATAATATTTGAACCACAAAAGATATAAGGAAAAGAGTAATGGCTCAACTTTGTAAAACATGAAGAACAGAATATCAGTTAATTCCCCACTCATGAGATGACCGCTACCATAGTGGTGGTGTTCTGTGTGTCTTCATGTGTAAGTGCACATGCAACTAAGTTTATGTAAAATAATTCATATGCATGCAATTTATATTATGGACACCTTCCTCTTTCAGTATAGAGGTCTTGTTTGTTATTTTGTTTGACACGTGTGCCCCTCTTTTCTTCCCCCTACACTGAATAACTCTCCTCATCCTGCTCTCTGGTTCCTCTTCATCAACAATCTAGATATCATCTTCTATATTTTTCCTTCTTGATCATATTGTAAAGTTAAAAGACCATTCATGAATCAGGTAGCATCCCATCCAGCATGTAGAGGGGAGTTCTGTCAAGCTACAGAGAAGGAAAGTCTTTAAAGGCAGAGAAGGAGGAGGAAAAAGAAAATTGTTAGCAAAGGATGCAGTGTTTCAGGCAAGGTTCCCTTCCTAAGGGGAGAGCTATGGGCAGATTACCTCCTTGTACTGACCAGGACATTCCAGACTGGCTGGTTAAAGGTCTCACTCCATTGGAACACTTCAAATGGTAGTTACGTTAGATATTAAGTCTGGGTTTACTGAGTAAGGTATTAGCATAAGCAATGCCATTGCCACTGTGGGCCTGTGGTTTTCTTTTTAACAGAACACACACACACATCTAAAAGAGAAGGAAGTTTGTCATGATTTGTTCTATGAAACAGAATTACATTACATACATTTTTCTGATCCTTGCTTTTCTCGCTAATGATGGCCACAGAGAAACCTCTCCAAGTCATCCAAGACGGATTCAACCTGCTCTCAAAACATCCCATTATTATATTCCAAAGTTTTTTTTTAATTTTTTAATGTTTTATTTATTTCTGAGAGAGAGAGAGCGTGAGCAGGGGAGGGTCAGAGAGAGAGGGAGACACAGAATCTGAAACAGGCTCCAGGCTCTGAGTTGGCTGTCAGCACAGAGCCTAATGCGGGGCTCAAACCCACGAACCGTGAAATCATGACCTGAGCCGAAGTCAGACGCTTAACTGACTGACCCTCCCAGGTGCCCGCACATTCCAAAGTTTAGATGCACTGCACTTATCAAGGCTTTTCTTATTGGTGCACGTGTGCTGTTTCCAGCTTTTTGGTCCACAGCAGGCGAAGGGTATCCTAAGTCTGCTGTACTGGAGCACTTTCCTTCCCTCTGGTTTGCAGATTTGTGAAAGTAATTTCTGTTCTTCTCCCTACTGCTGTGTAATGACTTTTGTGGAGCAGCGGTTCAGAACATTTGGAGACTATGAGTGTATTCAAAAATCTCATGAAAGTGATCAAACCTCTTAGAAAAATGTACTCATCTTTTATTTTTTATTTACTTATTTATTTTTTAAAATTTTTAATGTTTTATTTATTTTTGAGAGAGAGAGAGAGAGACAGCATGAGCAGGGGAGGGTCAGAGAGAGGGAGATACAGAATCAAAAGACAGGCTCCAGACTCTGAGCTAGCTGTCAGCACAGAGCCCAATGTGGGGCTCAAACCCACAGACTGTGAGATCATGACCTGAGCCGAAGTTGGACGCTCAACCGACTGAGCCACCCAGGCGCCCCATACTCATCTTTTAAAAATTACTTGTAATTTTAGTGGCCTTGGCCCCAGGTGAAGAGTTCCTGAAACTGAGAAAAGGCTTGCACGGTGAAGATGATTCTGCTGTGGTCCTAATTATCCCCTAAATCTCCAGAGTTCTTCCTCATGATGGTGGCCTGTAGGAGATGACGGGCTCATAGCACAGAATGGGCAGGCAGGCAGCGGAGAAATGGAGGCCCACACCCTTCTCTGTAGAAGAGCAAGGGACCTCTCGGGCCACTAGACAAATGACCCCGTACCTCCCGACCTGCGTGAGCCTGGAGGCTTCTAGCAGGCGATTGCTGCCTTCCATGCAAACTGATTAGCAAGTGTTTATCATTTACACATCCGTTTATTCTCGTAAGTGGCCATGCCACCTGTCACTGTTGATGTTGTCTTCATTCTCATTCTGATAGTGACAATGGGTGTGATGAAACCAGATCTTTCAGTGATGTGTAGGGGACAAGGGCAGGTCACCCGACACTGGTCACTTTGGTATGCAGGTTATTTTGAGCCGAAAATGATCTGGGCCCAAACACTCAGGAAGAAACCTCGACCTTCCCCCTAAGTGCCTAAAAGAACAAGGAGAGAGGACCTGTTCCAGGAAGAGAGTGGTCACCACAGATCACCGTGTTAGGATATGAATGAGTGACAGTCAACAGGGAGGAACCTGGCTAGGCCTGTTTGTTCAAAGCCCTCTCTGTATCCCACTGTTTCTGATCATCCAGCAAATTCTGTTACTAAACAGGTACTTTTTTTCATCCTCCTGTGAATTCATTCCTTCCCTTTGAAGGCCCCGAACTCTACTGCCTTCTGCTTTTCCAGGATGACGTTCATACCTCACTGTGCCCGACTGCCCTTGGAGTCTCAGGTCTGTGCGGTTCCCCACGCATGTGAAATCAAATTTTATTTTCCCCTGTTACTCTGTCTCATGTCATTCTGATTCTCAGTCCAGTTAGAAGAATCTTAAATGGCAAAGTAAAATTTTCCTCTCCCACAGATGCATGCGATCTGAATTCCCCACACCTTTGATGCTTGCCTGTTGGATGCAGTCCTAATGGCAAAAATCAGTCCCAACTGCAGCCAAGAGGTACCTTCACCCCCCCATTCCCATCTCTGTAGGACAGGAGGAGCAGTTGTATCATATGCTCAGAATGATGGGGGAGAGGCCAGGAGCCTTCCTGACCACCAGCCCCTGTGTCTGTGGTAGCAATTAACAAATGGGCTGGAGATGCTGAGGTCAAAGCAGCGGACTCCACGTGTCACCTTTCCTGCATCGTTTCCCCTTCCCCAGGTGTCTCTTAAAAGGTAGAGACTGGCCCAAAAGGCAGTAGGGCATAAGGGATAGACCAGGTCAGATGTCCTATGAGCCACGGCTGGAACCATACCACCAATGACACATATGGTATCACCTTTCCAGAATCTTTTACATGTAAGCAATATGTAATTTTCAATAACAAACTCCCTCTGTTTAAGTCATAGTTTGATAGGATCGATCATTACATTGAAGAGAAGGGAAGGAAAAACTCTTCCTCTGACCTTCAAGCTCTTCCAGCTGGACTAAGGATTAAATTTACGTGAGGCAGATTAACAGGAGAAAAAACCAAAGTTGTATTACATGCCATGGAGGCCCAGTCATGGACTCGAGACCCAGAGAAGTGACAGGCAGGCAGCTATCGTGGTTTTGAGACAAAGAAACCATAAATCTGTGAGGCACTGACAGCAAGGAAAATTGAACTTTGGGAACTTTCATTAGTAAGGAATCCTAAACAGATGTTGGGCTGGGGGAGCACATTAGTAAAAAGTAGCAAGGGCTGTTTATATGGCCTTCTCGGCTCTAAATGTCCCATCTCTGGAGATGAGGATGTGTCTTCGCCTCCTGCTGTAGGGAAGGCACCTTTCACCTGGAGATTTATTTCCTGCATACAGGGTGGCAGAGGAGGTCTCCAAGTCCTTCCTGCACAGCCTATCTCTTAAGTAACTTATTTAAAATACCTGATATGCCAAAGTGGCACATTTCAGAGCAGCCTGCCTTTGGCCCACACATAAGAAATACATAAAGAAAAAATGCCACCTATTGGGGTCTAAGGTCGCACAGTATTCATGGAAACAGTGACCTCCTCATCCCAAGGAGATGAGGTATCAATGGGGAACACTGAACCGGTGATGTGTTATGAGGAAGGGATCCCTAAGGTCCCCCACCACAAAAGGACATCAATCTACAGCCTACGGTCAGGGCTCTACGTGATGTGAAGAAGGCATCGAAGAGCAGAGATGCTAAAAGCCAGGATGGGCCCCCGGGGAAGGAAGGAAGGGAAGAAGCAGGGAAAGTTTTAGAGCTAATGACTGTGCAGATGCTATTGCTACATGAACCTTGATCAAGTTCCCTTAGGCACCAAAAGAGAGAGAGTGGAAAACTCAGAGGAAAACATTCTAAGAAAAGCAAGTTAACGTCACATGCTGCGGATGCCAAGATATCCCAATTCCCTAAAACCCATGTCAGAAGATGGCACACACAAAAGTGGCCATTGATTGGATTTTAATGAGTCAGCCAAAGATTCCTGTAAGACTGGTACTGAAAAGTAACCCCAAATTCCCTGCTGTACTCATACCCTGGGAAAATCCACTATTTTGAGAGATCATATTGCTGTTTTTTGACCTACTCCTCCTAGTTTTCTGCGGGGAAAATCTGCGCAGTGAGCAAATACTATAATTTCAGCTTCTCTGGTTATCGTTGGCACCCCAGCGGCAGGGTCTGGCCGGGTTTCCACGGTGACAGGGATCCCTTCACATTTTCCTTGTTTCCTTTCCAGGAGCGCCAGCACCAGGCTGGCCTTGGCTCCTCCCAGGCCTCTCCGGCCTCCCAGTCTTTGGCATATTTGCCCCGGTAGCATCTCTCTTTGGCTTCGTTGGGAGCTCAGACAGAGGAAAGCCCGTGACGGTAGGAAAGAGGGATACATTCATGGAGGCGTTCTGGGCAGCGAGTCCTTGAGTAGGCACTAAACACGTCATCTTGTTCAAGCCCATAATGACTCTGAGAGGGTGACGTTACTCCCAGTTTGCAGATGAGTTCCACGAAGCTCAGAGAGTTTTGATAATTTGTCAGAGGTCAACCAGCCAGTGACGTGGAATTAGGATGTGGTGTGTCCACATTCACTGAGTCCACAGTCTGCAGCCTGGAAAGGGTTCCTCGCAGCCAACTCAAAGGTCCTGTCCTAGGCCAGCAACCATTCTCCTCATCAGAGAAAGAGAGAAGGATTTTCCCAGTTCGTTTTGTTCCTCTTTTCTTTCCTTTTTTTTTTTTTAGAAGATGCTGTATCTGGAGCAATTTTGCTTTTAGATAAAATTTGTAATGCTATGTAATATATGTACAGAGAACAGTGTCCCAATCATAAATTTCAGATGACTGATCTCAAAGTATTTTCAAAAGAGACCCTTCATGGAACCCTAACTGAAGAACTTAATTTATTTTGTGGTTTCTTCTTCAAAAGTTTCTTAAATTTTCTAGCTATTGACTATTCAAGGAATTTTTTTTTATTAGAGGAGGTCTCTTCTCTAAGTTTCCTCATGAAGGAATTTGGCCCATTCACATCTGGCACCAACGAGAAAGTAGCCATTGCACAATTAGGGGTTTTTATGCCTCTGTCTCAGACAAGTGTCTCCTTTCTCCCTGGCCAGGAAGACGCCCTCTCACAACTTGTGTGACTGCCCTGAATGCACATTTCTGCGACGTCCCCACATAAGCATGGGGGGATTGAAGGACTATATCTCCACTTTGAACATTCTTTCATGGACTTGTTTTTTAAAGTTTATTCCCTTATTTTGAGAGAGACAGATACAGTTTGAGTGTGGAGGGGACAGAGAGAGAGCGACAGAGAAAATCCCAAATGGGCTCCACACTGAAGGCACAGAGCCCTCTCCACGCGGGGCCTGAACTCACAAAATCACGAGGTCATGACCTGAGCCGAAACCGAGAGTCGGAGGCCTCACCCGCTGAGCTGCTCTGGCACCCCTTTCAAGATATTCGATGGCCACTCATGTCTCACCAGTGCTCTCCCCGCAGCGCCACGTCCCCACCCCCAGAGCTGACGCTGCACGAGGCCGGGGTCTTGGCTGTGTTCACTGATGCACCTGCTACCCTGAGGATGAGGGTTACCCTGAGGCTGCAATTTGGGGGGCACAGGTCCAGATCGAAACCCAAGAAGTGCCCCACATATGGGGTGGAAGCAGGGGGCCTCGGGAGGGGGAGGAAGAGGAAGAGGGCAGCTACAGGACTCAGAGGAAGGCTGTTCCCTCCTGGTGCCAACAGGCTGTGCTGCTCTGTGTTACGTGACCGACTCCTGGCTGTCCCTCCGGAAAGTCCACGACCACCAGTCCGCGATCAGGGTGTCTGCTTAAAACCGTGGCCACTGTGGCCAGTACAGGGGTGAAGGCAAAGTGCAAAGAGCTGTGTGTCTGCGAGGCTGCACTTCTCTGCTTTCCCGGCGAGCAGACCAGGGCCTGTTAAATCTTTGATGAGGGAGCAGATGAGTGCAGGACACCTCCGCTCATCCAATCTCAAAACCTTCCATTTATTTAACTGTGTATTAACCTCAGGTCAGCAGACGGTGCTCCTGGCTCACCACGGCCCCGAATCAATTTCCAGGTCCTGCCACTGAGCGTCCTGGTGATCATGTGCATCTCAGGCCTCCTCCCCTCTGGTCCACACACTTGTCACTTCATCCCTGGAGTCTGGACCCTCTTCGAATTCCGTTCTCTGTGCCAGCCGCAGTGCTGCCAGGCACCTCCCGCACTCTCCTTTTTACATACTGTCCCCTTTCTCAGCAATAATGCGTCAACTGAAAGGGGCTATCTCAGAGTAGGGGCGTTACAAATGATTTTAACCTCCTGCCATTTACACTGCTGTATTTTCCAAATTTTCTTTAGTTCAAAATTCTAATATATATTGTTTTTTAAAAAGATAATATTCTTTCAACCACAAATTCCATAAATATTTGCCAAGTGTTTGCTAGGCATGGTGTCAGGTTCTGAGGACACAGTGCTTGCTGTCAAGGGACTCATGGTGTAATGGGGGAGACTGTCCTGGGGGTAGCTGTCCCTGGGGGCCTTACGGGGATCCAGCAGTGACTATGTCATCTTGGAGCCTGGGAAGGAAGCACAGAGGGGGTCAGGGAAGGCTTCCCAGAGGAAGCAGAAGGGGAGTCTTAAACCAGGTGAGAGGAGAGAGGGAAAGCAGGGGCTGAGCAAGGTGAAGTGGGAAGAGAGTGTGCAAAGCCAGAAAGAATGGCTGGAGCTGAGGGGTGTCTGCATGTGCACGTGTGAGTATGTGTGTGCACGCATGCATGTGTGTGCATGAGTGTGCCTGTGTATGTGTGAGTCTACGTGTGCATGGGTGTGCATGCATGTGCTAGGGAGGAAGACTATCTCTAGAGATGGGACTGCAGAGGAGAGCAGGGGCCTCGATTATGCAATGGCTCCAATTCAATCCTGAGGGCACTAGGAGGAAATGAAATTTTCGCAGAGGCAGGACAGGGCTGGCTTTTCAGCAGAGACGTCCTTTTGGTGGTCGTGTAGGGAAAGCCTGAGAGAAAGGCGGAGCTGCGGCCACCTTGCCAGGTCACACTTCTTGGTCATTCAATGTATGACAAAGAGATCTCTCTGATCGGGCCCCTCCCTACTTTTGCAGACTTCTCCCACATGACCCAGGCAGGATATGAAGTGACCTGCCAGAGATGGAAGTGTCCCCAGTGGTGGGTGTGGCCGGTATTGGGTGATTCCCAGGGGAAGAGCTTCCTTTCCATCTGGGTGAACCCCTAAGTTCCTCCTGGAGCTACATCCCATTAGCTCAAATATTACACTCCCTCTTAAAGGCTCATTCCTTAATGTAAACCAAAGCTTTTATCAGTTACTTTTTCTTCAACTTGAAACAATCTTAGATTCTTTTTTGGTGATTTGATAGATGCACTTTTGCTGCTTTAACCCTCTTTCATCCCAGCCAGAGGACAATGGTGTCCTGTGGGACAGGAAGCCACCACCATCGGGCTCTCTTTTCTACTGGACAGAAACCACAGAGAGTGCTGCGAGGCAAAGATGATACATCAACAGGTCGCTTCTCTTAAGCCTCAACTTTTAACCAATAGTGAATAACAGTCCAGTGAAGTTGCATTCTCCTACCTGATTAAGTAACCCTGGGGCGGACCCGTCACATGATGCTCTCATAGGACATCAACATGACACTCAGATAGGACACTGACAAACATGCTGTCCTCTGCCTCAGTTACAAGCTCTGTCATTTTTTTAAACAAAGGTTTTGTTCCCAGCAAATGTTGAGAGGTGACAATGCATATGGTTCTTGGGCCTGTTCTGGAGGCAAAGTGTTGAAAAGTAAGAGCGCAGGAGAGCCAGCTGTCCCCGGAGCTGGTGTGGGGCGCGGCTCAGGGACACAGGTAAGCAGCTGTCCCCATTCTTGGTGAGGTGTCCAAACTGCATTTGTATTTGCTTCTCACCGAGTAGCCCACCCAGTATTATTTTCAAAGGAAAAAATCAATTTCACTTTACCCTTTGAAAAGCATTTAAGAAAGGAATGTCTGAAAAACACCTAAAGAACCATAGAAATGAGGAAGTGAATTCATGTTTGCCCATCTTATCAGTAAAATAATGACATCTTCTTAGTGTTGTGATTTGCGGGCTACTAGAGATTCAGCATTCTTACACACAGGCTCTTCTTTGCATTTTCTGCTCATGTCTTTAGTTTTCATATTTCCTTTTTTTATTGAGTTGGTTTCTTTCATCTTACAAATCTGTAAAAGCTCTTTCATAATTATAAAGGAAATGACTCTTTATGTTCACAGCAAATTTTTTCTCCTGGTTGTCATTTTGACTCTGTGTATGGTATCTTTTAGCATTCCAAACAATGGAGAAAAGGTTCTATATGTGATAACACCTGACCATCTTTTCTCTTCTTGCTTTTAGATTTCCTACATTGCACAAGTCCATCTTCCACACTCTTAAAGTGACTGGCATATTTTCGTAAATTTTCTTCTAACATCTTTTATATTTAGCTCTTAATAGGGATATTTAATCGAACTTGCATTCAATTCTATATGTAGCGTGTATAGGAAGCTAATGTTTTCCTTCTCATAGTCAATTGTTCCGGGACTGCTTTTCAAATTAACCATCAAGTCCCTAATAGAATTAAAATGCCACCTTTGTCCTACAGCAAGTTCCCTTGTATGCTTGGCTTTTCTTAACTTTCATCTTGTTATAGATTGATTCCTAAACTCTTGCTAAAATCCCTGTTTTGAACACAGGCCAGAGTTCCTTCAGGTTCCTGTAAGTGTGTATATGATTCACTACTCACAGCTGTCTAGACGTGTTCACTGGAAACAAGCCTGGTTTTCCCTGAAGCTCTGGGACGCGCCCTGGGGCCACACAGCTGTCACATACATCTCTATGTGGGCCCTTTCTACAGGTTAACTCTTTCTAAACATCACTCAACTAACGAGCAACATGTTTGAAGGGACTCTGGTTTGTGGTTACGGTGGGGGGGGGGGGGCTGTTTCAGCGTGAACATGGGGCGGGCGCACGTTCACTGTAGGATGTTCGTTCCGCACTGAGCGACAGGTGCTTTCCAGACGCTGAGGATGTAGCAGTAAGCAGAACACACACAGTCCTTACCCTCACAGTACATGTGGTCAAGCACACCGCTCAGTTAACATTCACATATGCGTCTACCTGTGTAAGTGCCTCCCACAGCAAGAGAGAATATTCCCAGCTTCTCAGGCTTCCTGTTCTCCCTCCCTCCATGGGGAAGAACGCTCCAAATGTAACTTCTACTTGATTACTATCAGTAGATATTTGTTTTGCCAGGTCTTGAACTTAATATAAATAAGATCATAATACGTACTATCCTGTGTCTGACTTCCTTCACTCATGCTGTTACATGTAGCTGAAATATATTCTTTATGTTGTGTGGTATCCCATTTCAGGAACATGTCATCATTTTTTTAATCTATTCTGGATATTTCATTATTTCCAGTTTGGGGATGTGGGGAATAAAGTTGGTGTGAACATTCTTATAAATGTGTATGGGTGATTATATCACTCATTTCAATTCTCTGAACTCAGGGATGGATTGGACTGATTCAATTATATATACGGTGTACTTATATCTATAGTTAAATATATATTATCCATCTATACATATTATACACTATACATATATAGTGAGATATATAATATGGTGTCTTGGTGTCTTTTATCATTCTGAACACCAAAAATTTTGTGTGAGTGTGATGGTATCTGTCCATCTTTTCTCTTTTGAGTTTTAGATTTTCTGTATTGCTCATAAATCTATCTATCTATATTTTAGATATAATATATACATATATTTTATCAGTGACAATGAATTAATATACAGAGCATATTTTAAAAATTCCTACTGATCAATAAGAAAATGATAAGACAATTCAGTTTTTTTTAAATTGGCAAAAAACTAGGATACTTCACAAAATAGAGACTATGTAAATGTTCAATAAGCATATGAAAACTAAATAGTCAGAAAATGCACATTAAAATAACAGCGAAATACAAGCACCTCGAGCTACCAGAATGGTTAAGATGAAAATGACTCAACCCACTACCCAAGGCAATCTAGAGATTCAGTGCAATCCCCATCAAAACACCACTAGCATCATTCACAGAGCTAGGGCAATAACATTTGTATGGAATCATAAAAGTCCTCAAATAGCCAAAGCAATCTTGAAAAAGAAAAACAAAACTGGAGGCATCACAGTTCAAGATTTCAAGTTATATTATGAAGTGGTAGTGATTAAAACAGTATAGTAATGATAGAAAAACAGACACATAGATCAATGGACTTGAACAGAAACCAAAAATGGACCCGTAACTATATGGTCAATTAATCTTCAACAAATAAGAAAGAATAACCAATGAGAAAAAGACAGTATCTTCAACAAGTGGTGTTGGGAAAACTGGACAGCAATATGCAGAAGAATGAAACTGGACCACTTTCTCACACCATACACAAAAATAAACTGAAAATATATTAAAGACCTAAAAGTGAAACCTGAGCCCATAAAAATCTTAGAAGAGAACACAGGCAGTAATTTCTCTGACATCATCTGTAGTAACATTTTTCTAGATAAGTCTCCTGAGGTAAAGGGAAATGAAAGCAAACATGAACTATTGGGACCTCATCAAGATAACAAGCTTCTACACGGCAAAAGAAACAATCAGAAAAACTAAAAGGCAACTCATGGAATGGAAGAAGGTATTTGCAATGACATATCTGATGAAGGGTTAGTATCAAAATATATAAAGAACTGATACAACTCAATACCCAAAAAACAAATAATCTAATTACAACAATGGGTAGAAGACATGAATAGATACATTTCCAAAGAAGACATCCAGAAGGCTAACAGACACATGAAAAGATGCTTAACACCACTCATCATCGGGGGAAATACAAATCAAAACCACAATGAGATACCGCCTCACACCAGTCAGAGTAGCTAACATTAACAACACAAGAAACTTAACAGATGTTGGCAAGGATGTGGACAAAGATGAACTCTTTTGCACTGCTGGTGGGAATGCAAACTGGTGCAGCCACTCTGGAAACTGGTATGAAGATTCCTCATAAAGTTAAAAATAGAGCTACCCTACTATCCAGCAATTACACTACTAGGTGTTCACCCAAAGGATACAAAAATATAGATTCAAAGGGATCCACGCAGTCCAATGTTTATAGCAGCGCTGTCAATGACAGCCTAATTATGGAAATAGCCCAAGTGTCCACCGATTGATGAATGGATAAAGGAGATGTGGTCTGTGTGTATATAAAATGCAATATCACTCAGCCATCAAAAAGAATGAAATCTTGCCATTTGCAATGACCTGGATGGAGCCAGAGGGTATAATGCTAAGTGAAACAAATCAGTTAGAGAAAGACAAATACCGTATGATTTCATTCATGTGTAGAATTTAAGAAACAAAACAAATGAGCAAATGGAAAGAAAAAATAGAGAGAAACTAAAAAACAGACTCTTAATGATAGAGAACGCACTGATGGTGGGGCTCCAGGGTACCTCAGTTGGTTAGACATCCAACTCTTCCTTTCAGGGGATCAGGTCATGATCTCATGGTTTGTGGGATCGAGTTCTGCACTGGGCTCTGCACTGACAGCGTGGAGCCTACTTGAGGTTCTCTCTCCCCCTCTCTGTCCCTCCTCTACTCTCTCTCTGAAATAAATAAACATTTAGAGGGAGGGAGGGAGGCCACATTGTTAGTCACCAGAGCGGTGGTGGGAGGGGGTATGGGGAAAATATGGGATGGGGATTGAAGAGTACACTATAAAAATTTTTTTTAAGAAAAAAAAAAAAAAAGAAAATGACCCCACAGCTCCAAAGGTTGGATATGGTTTGGAATAGTCAGAATCTCATACTTGGCTGGTAGCTGTGTACATTGGTAAAACCTTCTGGGGAACAAAGCTGGTAATATCTATTAAAGCTAAATATGTCTTATAGCTGAATAATAAATAGAATTTTCAAATTTAAACAATATAGCGTAGAGTATGTTTGACGTATACATACTATGAAAAAAACCAAAGCAGTGATGAAGAACAGAGAGGATGGGGAGAATCTCTGAGATGCATTTTCAGGTCCACAGCACTTTCTGTGTGACAGCTCTCACATAGTACCTGGTCTACAAAAGGGGAACAGGAGGAGTCGGCTGCTGCTCGTGCATTCCCAAGAAGAGGCAGCCAATCAAGTACCCCTGTGGCATCACGGGACGGGTGCTCGCCTCCACTCGGCACATGCTATAAGAAGGCGCATTATGAAGGACTGGAAAATGTAGTCCAATGTCAAGTCTGAGACTGCACAGGAAGGCAGAGCTTGGGAAGGAAAACCAAAAATATGAAGCCAGAGGCAACGTCGCGGAGCCCCTGGAAACACGAAGGGCAGCGTCCTCAGGGGTCAAGCACTCAGACTGAATGGGGCCACTCTTGACTCTGCTATCTCCTCACTGTGTGGCCCAGAGCACATCACTCAACTTCTTGTTGAGGGTGCCTGTTTCCTGCCCCCTCTTCCCTGGGCCCTCACAAGGAGTCCATGAGTGAACATTTGTAAGACACACGGCTCCCGGCCCTCAGGGAAGGCGATACTACAGCTGGGTAACACAGCATGATCCTTCTCCAAATCTCACTTTATAAAGCTCCCCTATAGGCACATGATAGAATTTCAGGAGGCGGTAGAAATTCTGGGTTAACAAGGGGAACATGAAGGCAGCCAGAATGGAGCAGGACACAGTCAATAAGAAGGACATTTGTGTTCGATCTGCAGTTGTTTCTGTTATAGTTCAATTCTCCACCAGTCAGCTTATTTGTGTCTTGTCCTTCTTTATGGCCACCTGAAAATGTCTGGAAAGCGATCCAGGCAAGGCTAGTGAGAGAGGAGAGCTGAAGTTCTGATGGCTTAAATTATATACCAAGAGTTTATTAAATACCAAGAGTTTGTTTCTTAAGCACAGGTTGAAAGATTCAAAGAGAATTGTCCGGATCCCGCTGCATGTGTCAGCCTGTAATTATGACAGTCATCTGTGGGAGCTCCCAGACATTCAGTTTATCACTCACACCTACAATGCCAGCATCGCCTGACAAGGTACAGTTAATTATTCAGTGGCCCTAGACCCAGGGCTTCAGAAACCCTGGGGATGGGGCCCAACAATCTGTGTTTTAACAAACCCTCTGGGTTCTTCAGGTGCAGGTTAAAGTCTGAGAACTCTTGGTGCAAAACAGTTATTCCATTTTCCTATCCAGTCAACCTTACTTTCTGAATGGGCTCTACCCTAGCAGAGAGGGCATCGGACCCCTTCTGTCAGCCAGGTCCCTCCCCTCTCTCCCCCTTCCTTCCCCGTCAGTTCCTGCTTGGTCCTCTCCCTCTACTGGAAAGGAAGAGTCAAGTTCTTCCAGTTCTATAGGTCCCCTTCAGATGAAGAACTTACAAGGTCAAGAGAACACTCCCATTCTAATTTTGACTTTGTCTCCAGGCAGAACTGATATTATGCTACAAATACAGTCTTTCTTTCCAAATGAGGAAAGCATAAAGAGGGAAATCAGCCTTGTCACAAAAGTTGAGGGTTTGATGGCCTGAAGTCATCTGACAGCCTTTAATAATGTGAACATGTCAGCCTCCAGCTCTGCCTGAGAGCGGCACGAATGCATCTTGGGGCTTCGTTTCATGCAAAATCTGAGTGGCATCAGTCCTCCCAGGATGGAGGAGATGAAGAGCCAGGCTTCTGCGAGGCCAGCCTCCAAGGAAGAGAGAACAGGAGGATCCCAGGCTGAGCTCCAAACCCTGCTCTTCAGGAGCTGCATAAATTTTACCCAGTGACTTTCAGTCAAGTACGTCATTTCCCCAAAGCAGTGAGTCAGCTTCTAGTTCAAACAGAAAACTTTGGATCCGTGGGAGGTGGGAAGCTTCAGTGATATCTGTAATATTTTCTTTCTAGCATACATACACTAAATACTTATGGTAGAGATAAAATTATAAAAATAACAAATAGAACAGATTATAACACTATACATTAAATACAGGTATCATAATACAAGTCACATATAAATATATGATAAATTAGTTTAAGGAGAAATAAAGAAAACAAGAGCTTGAAGCAAGTACAACAAAGTCAGAGAATCCGACCACACACCCACTGCCTGGGTTTGCAGGATACCAAGCAGAGCTTGCCTTTTATGACAGTGGATCGCAGGTGGCAGAGGCGAGGTCCATGGCTGGATGGTGATGGTGGGTAGAGAGACCCATGAAGGGGAAGTCGAGATTGCGGAGCAGAGGCTGGAGCCAGAAAGCACCTCCAGGAGGAGAGGCAGGTGGAAACTAAGCCACAAGTAAAGTAAGATATGAGCAGGCGGGAGGAGATTCTCGGCCCCCGCGCCCCCGGGTGGCTGGGGAGAGAGCGTGGCAAACATGAAAAGCAACGGCTATAAACACGTGACTGAAGATGTATTGAAGGTTCATGTGATCCAGTTCATGTTAGGCACTCCAGGCTCTATCAACCATGAACAACAGAAAGGAGTAATGCAATCAGATGGGGGACGAAGTATAAAGGCTCAAAAACACTAGTCTAGTCAACATTTCAAGCATCTGAATGTTGATTAGAATAGACACAAATGATCCGTAATCAGCCAGATAAGATACCGGGTGAAAAGAACCAATGGGAATTCTTGTTCAGGTAACAACTCTCAGACAATGGAAGGCAGCTACTCTTCTGGCTCTTGTGAAGCTTGCATTATGAGGGCTGGATTATTTTTATCCCTGTTTACATGCGGGAGTAACGAGGCTCAGACTGTCTGAGACAGCACAGCTCTACTGGGCAAAGTCAGGGATCCGACTGTACGGCCTTGTTTTCTTCACTGTTTTGACAGTGGATTATCAAAGAAGACAAATACATTCATTTATTCAAAGACATGTTAATGAATGTCTACTATGTATCAGACATTTGTTTAGGCACTGAGCAGTGATATATGAAGGATGAAACTTACTTTGTGTTTAGAAATGGTGATCCCTACAAGGCTTCCTCACTGTCCTGAAAAATACAGTCTGACTAGAATCAATTTTGAGAATAGAAAGAAAAAAAAAAAAAACAGTAAAAGCAAGCATAGCCTCTATATCAGGAAATTTTGTCCATGCAAAGCTATTTTCTAAGTGGAATTTAATGATAGATATAGAAATTGTTTGGTGCTGAAGGATCATATCTAAGAGCTGTTTAGAACATATTATTGTTTTACAGGGGCACCTGGGTGGCTCAGTCAGTTAAGCGTCTGACTTCAGCTCAGGTCATGATCACATGGTTTGTACTTTCAAGCTCTACATCAGGCTCTGTGCTGACAGCTCGGTGTCTGGAGTCGGCTTCAGATTGTCCCTCTCTCTCTCTGCCCCTCCGCTGCTTGCTTTCGTTCCCTCCCTCTGCCCCTCTGAAAAATAAACAAACATTAAAAGAACCATACTATTGTTTTATAAATGTTTTGTTATATTAATTTTTATGAATTTATTTTTAGTCCTATTTATTGATGTATAATTTACATACAGGAAGATGCATATTTTGGTGAGTTCTGGCAAATGGATACAAAGCGGCACCACAACCAGGTTGTAAACCACATGTGGACCAATGTCAGCCGGATGGCAGCATAGGCACCCCCAGACTCGCCTTCCCCACCTGCAGACACAGACCCAACAACAATACACAGGCCAGTTCCATGTGTGAGAAATCTGGAAGACAGTTAAGTGGCTCCTGCAGCCCAATGAGTGCACAACTCACATGTACTCCCCAGAGTACACCCCTTGTCCCCGATCCGCACAGCAAGTAAGCAGAGAAGTGCCAGCTCCCAGCACGTCCCTTGGGAGAAAAAGACTGGACGCTGTTCAGGGAGCTGCCAAGGAGCTGGTTTCTGTCCTGCTCCTCTCCATGTGCTGGCAGGAAGTGGCCCCGGTTTGGGGGCCTACTGAGGAGGAAGGCTGTGGATGGGACGCTCACCACACCACCTCCCTGTGGCTCAGTGCCATGGCACCGCAGTAGTGGTGCACAAAAGAGATACTGATGCTGATGCCCCCAAAAGTAAACCTGACACCTGGGCAGCAGAAGCCGTCCTGAGCCACAGCAGGCGTGGCGGGAAGTCCTATCCCAAGTCAGGCAGACTTTGCTGAACAAGTCTCTTTGGTGGCTCCACATCCTCCGCACACTCTTGCTTGCGTGTCTCTGGTGGACAGAGCCCAGTCCTCTCTGAGCCCAGCTCCTTCCCCCCCAGGCAGGAACATAGCAATGTGTGCATCTGTGACTTAGTGAGACACAGTTTGTGTTCCCTGCTGGAGCACAGAACAAAAGCAAATTGTAAGCCTCTCCTCCCAGTCACGGGCTTCGACCCAGCCTGAGCAGGAACATTACCAATAGAATCTGAGAACATGAACACACGCCCAGCCCCACCCCTGATTTTGACCTCAGATCCTCCAGGTTGGTGCTAGAGTGTGGGCATCTTAAAATGGTGGTTGGCCCCAGGGAGTAACCAGACTTGAGAACCCCATGTTGAAATTCTTCTTGGTTCTAAGAACCTGAATTCTCTAGTGTATAGGAGACTCAAGCTTTATCTTTTCTCAACTGTTTCCTCCTCTTTTCCCAAGACAAAGACTTGGGGACAGGTCATCTGTGGACACGTGGGTGACATCCACATCCACACTCTGCAGAAGTGGCTGGAGGGATCCAGGAACCACGATCCTGGAGGGTCTTGGGGGAGCCCATTACCCAACCCGCTGCCTCCATGGAGAGGCAAGGCCAGTAAGGAGCCAATGTCAAGTGTGAAGAAAGACTGAGGTCGACTTACTGGTTTACTCTCAGGCACAGCACAGGGCTCACAGTGGCACGAGCCCCATAGCTTTTATGAAGGATGGTTAGGTCTTTGTGACCAAACTGCTGGGCTGAAAACTGGGCAGGTGAGTTTTTGGGCAGCTTAATGAGCAGATTATAGAAACTCTGTAACTCACCTAATGAATGAATTAGACAAAAATAGTCACTAAAAGTTCCCCAAACTACTGTCATGAAAAGGAATAAATTTGTTGTCTATACACAGACATGGTGTTTTTCCCCCACTGTCTTAATTTTATGGTGACTATTACTGACCATTGGAGAGGAAGTGAAGCCGTTCCCCGACACATGAGGCACTGCTGATAACAGTAAATTTACAGTGAAATAGCTGACCACATCTTCCTAAGTAATCTGAAAAACTCTACAGCGGGTATTGAAGTTTAAAGAGTTCTTATTTTTCCTTCCTCTTTTGCAGAACACTCAGAATGATCTGATTTAAACTCTTACACCTTTCCTTAGATGGCATGGTTTGGGAGGAGATGAGAATAAGTGAATAAATGACGTAATGCAAGAGTGGCCTTCAGTGGGTGAAGGGAGACCAAAGGTACGGGCTGGGCGCTCTGAATGCCCCACTCGCAGCCCCTGAACAGCCAGCGCCCAGCGTGACCTCCTCAGCCAAGGTCGCCACACCGCTGTGGACAACTTGACCTCCCTTGTGGCCACAGAGGTGCCTGAGAAGGGACACATGAGCCACAGCACTTGTAGGCTGGGAGATGGTCTGGAGACACGGGCACAGGCGTCTGCCCGCAGAGGGGCTGTGGACGCATGGTGCCTGGAAAACTAGCAGGATCCTCTCAGAGGGACCTTGAACAGGAGCAGCTCAGGCGGTTTGTTCAGGCAGAAGTGGAATCTACATAAGCACACATCCAAAGGCGAGTGACTCCCTGAACAGAAGGTGACATGGAGTAATGACGCCCAGTGACCTCCAAGGAGCCAACCAGCATGGGAGTCCTGGGCTGTGACAGACGGTGTGGAGGGCCACCCAAAATCCCGCCGGGGCAGCACTGAGGAGGACCCAGTGGACGCCCACCTACTCCATGTCTAAATACTAGAGGTTAGAAATCGGCTCTTCTCCCCGTCTGGCAGCCTGCGGCAGAGGTTGGCTCATGGGCCATGGCCCCGCTGGCGCTAGCGGCCCGTTGGCGCACATGTGGTGCTGGTCTGCTGGGGCAGGATGGAGGCTGGCTCCAGCCGGGACCCTGGGCACCTCTGGCCCTGTCCGGACCCATGATCCAGGCTCACGCCAGACTAAATCTGACTCTAAGATTTCCAACACAGAGGAGCAAAGGAGAGAAGGTATCTGGGGCCCATGTGCAGAGATACACATGTCAGGGACCTGGGAACCCCCCTGACATGCACACACACTGCCACACCCCAGCTTTGCTTCTCCGAAGAAGGGGGGCCAGCTCAATTTGAGCCTTCCTCTCCCAAATGCTGCTCCTTTAGGGGACAAGAAATTTTCAAAACCTATTCTAGGCATGCATGTAGAAAGAAAGCTTTCCTAGTTCAGTGTTTTGATATGCAAGACTCTCCACAGTGTGGAGCCCGGTGGGGGCCTTGCTGCTCTGCTCAGAGGGCAGCACTGACTGTGAGCCCATCTCCTCGAGTCCACAGCGTCCTCCCCATGAACTGACTCCCTCTCTGGGGTAAGCCAGGCTTTCCCAGCACTTGGAAGAATCTAATACAGGGCACCAGATCACGAGAAGTGACACCAATCAGTTTACCTCTTCTCTCCTCAATTTGTGCATGTGTGTGTGTGTGTGTGTGTGTGTGTGTATAAGCATATATACAGCTCTCCTCCTCCAGTCATAATCTGAAGTTATGGTCTTAGCAGAGAACACAGAACAGAAAACAGGCAATTATAATGAAAAAAGGAGTCACATCCCTAACACAGACCTAAGGCTGGGAGAAGCTTCCCAGATTGACATTGAAAGTGAGATCCAAGGGCGCCTGGGTGGCTCAGTCAGTTAAGCGTCTGACTGCGGCTCAGGTCATGATCTCACGGTTTGTGAGTTTGAGCCCCATGTTGGGCTCTGTGCTGACAGCTTGGAGCCTGGAGCCTGGAGCCTGCTTCAGATTCTGTGTCTCCCTCTCTCTGCCCCTCCCCTGCTTGTGCGTGCATGCTCTCTCTCTCTCTCTCTCTCTCCCTCCCTCCTTCTCTTACTCTCTCTCCTTCTGTCTCCCTCTGTGTCTCAGAAATAAACATTTAAAATTTTTTAATAAAAAAATGTTAAAAAAATAAAATGAGATCTGGAGGTTGAAGAGGTAGTTAGCGGTGACAGGAAGAATGGCATGCTGGGGACAAGTGTGGTGTCTTCCAGAAACTGAAGGAAGAATCAGAGAAGCGTGGAAGGCGGTGGGAAGGGGGAGGGATATCAGGGGATGGAGACAGAGGTAGCGGCAAGAGGCAGCCTGGGGTCTGACCAGGTGACATTTGTGAGCCATGTGGATGAGTGTGCATTGATCCCTAAGCTCACGGGAACCACTGTGGCATTGAAGCAAGGGAGTGACACGTCGTTAAAGGAGGAGGAAGTGGCCAGACCCTCCCCTCTCCTCACTGAATAAATGCTAAGGCAAGCACCTCACTTTGGCCTCTGGTGTTTGCACTCTTAACTAATTTGGAACTAATCTGAAATTTTGCTTTTCTATGAATTATTAATAAAAGAAAGCAATGGATATGTCCTCAGTTTAAAGTAGTAGGAAGCAATAGTTTTCACCTCTTTAGATAACGTCCTAAGTAAAATTAACTGATCAAAATTAGGCCTGAGGGGGCGCCTGGGTGGCTCAGTCGGTTAAGCGTCGGACTTGGGCTCAGGTCATGATCTCACGGTTCGTGGGTTCAAGCCTTGCGTTGGGTTCTGTGCTGACAGCTCAGAGCCTGGAGCCTGTTTCAGATTCTGTATCTCCCTCTCTCTCTGACCCTCCCCTGCTCACTCTCCCTCTCTCTCAGAAATAAATAAAACATTAAAAAAAAAAAAAACAAAAAAAACTAGGCCTGAGAAAACAAAAGTATTTTAAAATTCCATTTCACGATTTTTTCCCCCCAGTTTGAATAATCTATATAAACTTGCACAGGAAAACCTTATCTGTTTCTTCTCTGAATGGCTCTTGCACACCCAGCCCTGACATTCACCTGATGAGCCAGGAGGAACAGTCTCTACTGACTTCTGACAAATCGGGCCCCTCAGGCATCTCTGTGGACGAGTGAGGTCTCCCTGCAGGAGCGGGTGCGGGTCCTGATGCCGGAGACCACGATGTAATCGGAGGAAGGAGAGAGAAGCTCGCACCAGGAAAGCACTTCCCGGCAGGAGGAAGACGCATCTCACGCTGGGAAAAGGAGCATCTTGGTGGGAGGTCCTTGGGCATCCACTGGACTTGGCCCCCCCCGGGCCCCCCCTACAATGTGAGTTCCTAATAAGGAACTGTGTGAGGCACATGCTGACCCTGGAAAGCCCCTGCTAAGTGTCCCAGGGAATGAAGAGGAGGGAGTGAAGAGTTCATTCTCCCACAGGCAAAGCAGAGCGTGCAGTGGGCTGGGACAGGAGTGGGAGGAGTCGGACTGTGGAGGAAACCACGTTGTGACGGAACCTCTCCCTCCCCTCAGATCGTCCGCCTTTTCACATGTGGCTAAACCTGTCACGAAGGAGAGCGCTGAGCAAGGAAATTTCCTACTTTTAATGTCTGTGGGCCCTGCTCCTGGGCTCTCACGGAAGCTCTACTTTAACATTTAACAGTTACCAAATTAAAATGATTCCACAAAACCTCATAGCACGGGCTGTGTTTCTGCCCTGAACGCACATTGTATGTCTGCTTCATTAAAAAATAATAATCACCGCCACAAAGGAGCATTCTTATCATAAAGGTAAGAAAAACCAAAAACCTCACTGGTTCCCATGAGATTACAGCTGCACGGACTTGCAGGTACTAAGATCGTAAGCTAACTTTCCGGAATGTCCCTCGTGAGGGTGGTTCATCTGTCTTTATGTAAGAGACACACACAGTCCTGCGCCAAATGTCCCTTCCCCGGAGCCCCCCTTCTTCGTGAAAGCTGTGTACCCCTGGCACGTGCCCCTACTGCGGCTTGATTCACACTCCTCACCTTTCTCTTTAAGGTTTGGGCCCCTCTGGCACCCAGAAAGGGGTGAGACCATGGCTGCCCGCTGTGGAGGCCAGGGCGCAGGGCAGGGTCGCTGCATCCCCAGAGGACCTGGATTCTGCCCGTTTCCGAACGGCTCTGCCCGGACTCCTCCAGGCTCCTCCCCAGGCCTGCCTTCTAGGAACACGAGTGACACGCCAGGTGTCCCTGAGGGGGGTACGTCCAGCCTGGCAGTGTCACTTCCCGGGAAGGAGTCACATCCTCACGGCGAGAGGCAGGTCCCGAGTGCCTCCAGCTCGGCCACGTGGCGTCGACTCCCACCACCTGCGCGGGGACAGGCAGCCCTCAGGGCCTTACCCTCTGGGCTAACCCTAGGCTTCTCTAAAATGTGTTGCTTTTACCTAACACTTCAGTGTGTTCTGTATGCGAGAGGAAAACCCGAGTCTTCTCACTGCACAGAGCCTTCGGTCTACAGAAGGTCCCCATGCACAGCCCCGGTGTTTGTCACAACCCAGGATGTCCCTTAGTCTGTGGGGTCCACACGACCAGCCACTGGGGGGTTTCACATGAGGGTCATTTGCTTTTCAAACGTCCTCTCCTTTCTCCTTGGTTGTTTCTCTACTTCCCTGCTGCCCCTCGGTATCCTGTCTTCAGTTACGTCTAGCCAGCTCTCTTACAACCTGTTTCAGCTGTCATTTTGTCGTGGGTAAGGCGAGCTTAGTAAACAACTACCGCCCACGTCACTACGAAAGTCAGACGAGGGGCGCTTGGGTGGCTCAGTCGGTTGAGCGTCTGACTTCAGCTCAGGTCATGATCTCATGGTTCATGGGTTTGAGCCCCGCGTCGGGCTCTGTGCTAACAGCCAGTTCAGAGCCTGGAGTCTGCTTCAGATTCTGTCTCCTTCTCTGTCTGACCCTCCCCTGCTCGCTCATTCTCTCTCTCTAGCTCTCTCTCTCTCGGAAATAAATAAAACAACAAAGAAAAGCCAGACAAGATGCGGGACGTAGGACAGACCCTCGGCCCGGTTCACAGCCCACTGTGTGCTCAATAAATGTTCACCAGAAACGGTAATATTGTGATTGCCAAAAGATCAAACAAAGTTAGTGAAGGGACCCTGCCCTGGAGGGGGAGGCGTGTCACCCACCTCTCTGGGGTAGACGCGAAGACAAGCCTGCAGAAGGTCATGGGGCAGAGGATGGCACTCTAGTGTGCTGTTCTTTGTTTTCCTGAAGAAGATCCTACCTCCTTCTAGCAGCAAAAAGCAGCCTTTCTTCACACAGAGCAGCTCTGCTCCCTGCCCCCAGGGTCATCCAGCTTGGAGCGTCCAGTTGGGGCCCGGCGTGGCCGAGGGGTTCAGCCCAGGAGAAGTGGGCTCCTGGCCTGGAGTGTGACTCCCACGTGGGGTAACATAGACTGTAAGCAGTGGGTGGAATCCTGTTGCTTCACTGCCGGGAGAGACACTGGCTTCTCCTCCTGCATTTATCAGGACTGTGCTGGCATTGGGTTCGCGGGTGTCTATGGGAGTAGCCCTTCTTTCATCTCTGTGGATAACGCAGAATCCTGAGCCAGAGCATTGTTCTAGACTGCGGGCACTCAAAGAGCTCCTAGTGGCCAGATAAAATGGAAGGACAAAGTGCTGGGTGCGGAAGGCAGATGACTGGCGTGGTCGGGGGGTGCTTCAAGGAGGCAGCGGCACATCCCTCAGGTGTCCATCCACGTAGGTCGGTCCCTCTCCTTCTCCACTCACACCACCAAGGAGCTGCCTTCATGCTCCTCTCTGCACGGTGGTATCTTCCTGATGCCTCATCTGTGCCTCTTCAATCTTGTCCACACTAATTCTGCAGATTCCCTCAGATCCTGCATTCCCACTTCCCAGGAAGCACTGGGTTAATCAACTGCCATCTTGTAATATTACATCTATTAGACAAAATGTGTTTGCCCAGTGACTTAGAGGCCACTGCCCAGACTGTAGAGGCCTGACAGGCAGGTGGGACTCAGTGTCCCGAGGCACGGTCATCATGTATACAGCACTGAGGAGGGAGGGCTGTAGCAGGCAGACAGGCAGGTGAGGGAAGGGGAGGGCTGTGGAGGGCAGGGGAGGGGAGGGCTGTGGCCTACAGGCAGGAGTAATCTTGTGTCCAGGACAGGCTCTAGGGCAGGTCATGGAGATTCACTTCACAGGCAACAAAAAGCCACTGAATGTTCTGAATAAAGACTAACTACTAGAACATTGTTAAGAAAAATTGGGAATTGCAGTGAAGAAATGGGCAAAAAACATGAATAGATACTTCTCCAAAGAAGACATCCAGATGGCCAACCGACACATGAAAAAATGCTCAACATCACTCATCATCAGGGAAATATGAATCAAAACCACCATGAGACACCACCTCACACCTGTCAGAATGGCTGACATTAACAACTCAGGCAACAACAGATGTTGGTGAGGATGCAGAGAAAGATAATCTCTTTTGCACTGCTAGTGGGAATGCACACTGGTGCAGCCACTCTGGAGAACAATATGGAGGTTCCTCAAAAAACTAAAAATAGATCTACCCCATGACCCAGCAATTGCACTACTAGGTATTTATCCAAGGGATACAGGTGTGCTGTTTCGAAAGGGCACATGCACCCCAATGTTTATAGCAGCGCTATCAACAATAGCCAAAGTATGGAAAGAGCCCAAATGTCCATTGGTGGATGAATGGATAAAGATGTGGTGTATATATTACTCGGTGATCAAAAAGAATGAAATCTTGCCATTTGCAACTATGTGGATGGACCTAGAGGGTCCTATGCCAAGCAAAATAAGTCAGAGAAAGACAAATATCATATGACTTCACACATATGAGGACTTTAAGACACAGAACAGATGAACATAAGTGAAGGGAAGCAAAAATAATGCAAAAACAGGGAGAGAGACAAAACATAAGAGACTCTTAAATATGGAGAACAAACAGAGGGTTACTGGAGTGGTTGTGGGAGGGGGGATGGGCTCAATGGGTGAGGGGCATTAAGGAATCTACTCCTGGAATCATTGTTGAAACGATATGGTAACTAACTTGTATGTAAATTAAAAAAAATAAATTAAGGGGCGCCTGGGTGGCTCAGTCAGTTAAGCTTTCGACTTCAGCTCAGGTCACGATCTCCTCGCTCGTGGGTCTGAGCCCCACGTCAGGCTCTGTGCTGACAGCTCAGAGCCTGGAGCCTGCTTGGGATTCTGTGTCTCCCTCTCTCTCTGCCCCTCCCCCACTCATATCTATCAAAATGAGTAAATGTTTAAAAAATTTTAAATAAATTTTAAAAAAAGAAAGAAAGATTGAGGATTGGGAATTGCGTGGGAAAGGATTACCAGCACACATGCAGGGAGAGCTGTTGGGGGGGGGGGGGGCACTGGACCAGACCAGGTCAAAGTTGACCAGGTTTTGACCCAGGGCCTACTCGGGAACTCGTTTCCATCCTTGGAGAACGGAAATAAGATAAGCTCATGAGGAAGGCGTTTAGGACAATTGGGCAACCTGTTGGGTAGAGAAGAGGAAGAAGAAGGAGCTGTTAAAAATAAGGCTGCAGTTTTGAATTTGAGTGATGGTTCCAGAAGTATTTAGTGGAAATAATAACAGGAAATTCAAACTGGCTGTGGGAGGCCAGGAGGACTCAGTTCTGCTTTGGACATGGTCACAATTCAAGATGGAAGGGGACTTAGAAAGATCAGAATCAGTGATTTTTAAATTGTGTATTTTTCTATTAATGTGCACACCTTTCCTCAAATGAAATGTTAAGTGGAGTCCAAATTGTCTAGCAAAGTAACACATCCGTGTTGAGGTGGAGCTGGGTAAGAGGGCCCCAAAGTCTTCCCACCCAGGCCCTCTGTTACCAATGCCCCGCTCTCCACACGTGCCTTAGGGGGTCTCAGGATGGCGGGCAAAGTGGTGGGGGAAACAGCGCTCCATCAGTCACAGATGATAAGACTGCAGCCCGAATAGGCAAAGTGAGTTTTCTCAGGGCACACGACGGATCAGCAACCGACCTAGGACGGTGACCCAGGGTTCCCAACGCACAACTGACCATGTAATGTGTGCAGCCCTGCACGGGTGCTGGGACTGCGATGTGACAGACCAGGTGGCGGTGGGGGGCAGGGTGGCCAGTCCTGGACCAGGCTCGCAGCGTGAAGAACCAGAGGACTGGGCTGCACGGAGGAACGGCAGGTGCAAAGACTCTGAGGCAGAAATGAGGGTGATTTGTGCCAAGAGCAGAAAGGCACAGTGTGGCCGAGGGGCAGCGGCCAAACGAGGGGCTAAATACTGAGAGGCGGGTGGGGTCCCAGGAGCAAACTGCACCGTGCTGCCTCGCGAAGGCAGGCGTGCCAGCAAGGCTGCTGGCCGCACAGGTGTGCTCGTGCAGGAGCGCTGGCCGCCGGAGCCAGAGGGGGTGTACAGGAGACCCTCGAAGGACTGGGCTTGAACGGCACGGGTCCATCTCTACGCTTTTATTTCTATAAGTGCTGACGGCAGAAGCCACAAGGCCTTACTTCACAACCGCACCCCACCCCCACGCCGTCTCCACAAGACCTTACCTGTCCGGGGGCGCAGGGGTCCAGCGTGCTGGCCTCTCACACCGGGGAGGAGAGGGGCTGGGCTGCAGGGGGTGGTTCCCAGCGGAGGTCAGGCCTGGAGCCTCTGGGGGCCGGTGGGCGCTGCGCAGGCCGGCCGGGTCCCCCCAGACTGCTGGCCGCCCGGGCCCGGGCCCCTGGACCCTCCCCCACCGGAGGCGGGTTCTCCAGGGCGCAGCTGCCAGGCGGCTGCGCTACACCTGCTGGCAGGTGCGGGCGCCTCTGCGCATGCGCAGCGTCCCGCCCCGCCCTGGCTCAGCCCCGCCCACTTTGGCTCTTCGCGCTCTTTCAGTAAATAAACCAGCAGGACTGTAAATGTATTTTCCCTTCTTTAGGAGTTTCTTAGTTACGTTTTCTCTTCTCTAGCTGACTTTATTATAAGAATACAAATGTAATACATATAAAAATGCGTCATGATTAATTGACTGCAATGCGTCATTATGTTAATTGACTGCATATGTTATCTATTCGAAGGCTTCAGGCAACGGTAGGGTGTTAGTAGTTAAGTTTGGGGGAGAGGAAGTCAGAAGTTATATGCAGATATATGCCGTGCGGGTGGGCACCCCTAACCCACGCATCATCCAGGAGCCTCCTCTTCATCTTGTTACGAATCTCCTGGGTCATATTACACTTTGCTGGAAGTGCACCTTGATAGTAAAACCTGCCTTCCGGGGTGGTGGGTACTGACGCCCACTGCCACCAGACGTGCAGCAGGAGGCGGGAGTGTCGGGTTATTCGTGAAGCATTTGCTTTAAAGCCTTTCTCTATAATAAACTTTACTTTTACTGTAGTTGGTTTTCTTTTTTCCCCAGATTAGTGACCTTTAACACTACAAATGAGATACAAGCTTCAGCTTGTTCCAGGACTATATTTTCTTGGTCAAGTTTGTACTGGCTCAGCCGTTATGCAGTGACAAAAGTCGTCCTAATTCATTGTTACAACGAGATGCCTATTCAAAAGTCAGCAGGCTTTACAGAAATGGATTTTGTAGGACAGGAGACAGAAAGGGCAGAATATTTCTCACTGTGGGAAATACAAAAGGTGCTTTTCTGTAAAATAAATGAGCTCTAAATGCAGCGGGTGGGCTTGCTGTTCTTCCACTCCTTTCTATCGATCAGGGTCTGATACTTGAGGAAACTTGGGTTATGTGTGGGAGGTAGAGGCTAATTCATCAGAGTGAGAGTCTAAACATTAACTCCAGGTGGTGGATGCTGGCCTCCCCTGTGCGCGGAGCCTCGCCCTCAGCTTTCGGAGGTCTGCACCCCTCCTGTTGCCCCCGCTGCGGTCTAGACACTCCCAGCACCTCCCCTGCCGAATGCACACACGCAACACGCCCCGACAACATGCTCCACTTCCGTGCTGTTTAATCTGTGCATGACTTTGGGCAGACGCATTTCCCAGGTGTCATTTGGACACAGCTGTCTCTAGCAGGAGAAAGTGCTTCAAGGAACACAGGCCTTCTTGTCTCTGGGACCCTCATGTCCTCCACCCCAGGTAACCCCCAGGTCCTGTGGGAAAGTCTCTCCTCCAGGCTAGTGAGCCTGTACATATACACAAAATATACAAGGGTCTTTCTGAGTCAGAACCAGGAACCTGGGAAGCTTTGTAGTCGGTCTGATTCTCCCACAAGCAGAATGACTGCCAGTTTCAACTGGCCCTGGCCTGAGAGTGATGTTATCCAGTCCCCAACTCACCATTGCCCTTGGGGTGGTGGCCATGGGGACCACCACCCATGGGGGCCAGCAACCATTGGGACCATCAGTCTTGGGGACCACCACCCATGGGAACCAGTGGCCATGGGGAGCAGCAGCCTTGGGGACCAGCTGCCATGGGGACCAGCGGCCATGGGAACCAGTGGCCATGGGGACCAGCAGCCTTGGGACCAGCGGCCATGGGAACCAGTGGCCATAGGGACCACCACCCATGGGAACCAGTGGCCATGGGGACCAGCAGCCTGGGGGACCAGCACCCATGGGAAGACCCACTGAAGTTGCTGTCCTCTGTTGCAGATAAGGACTAAAACCGCTCAGTGTCACATAGAAAACATGAGCACTTATATCTATTTCTCTGATCTTGGTGACCGTCTGGACATTGCAAGAGAGCTTCACTGCCCCAGAGAGCAGCTGCATATGGACTCACTGGCCCAATCAATTCCAGGGACACATTACTTTCCTACCTCCTCTACCTTGACCGCCAACTGTGTTCCCAGTGATCAGTGACTTTAAGTATTTACCTACTGTGCCTGGCATGGGTATCCGATCCCTCTCTTTAAAAATAAGCTGACATTGGCAGAGAAGGACAAATATCATATGTTTGCACGTATAGGAGGATTAGGAGGAACTTGACGGAGGAACAAGGGGGAGAAGAAGGGCGGAAATGGTGGGGGAAAGGGAGAGAGGCAAACCATGAGAGACTCTTGAATGCTGACAAAAACTGAGGACTGATGGATGTGGGGGGGAGGGGGGGATGGGCATGGAGGAGGGCACTTTGGGGATGAGCACTGAGTGTTATGTAGAAACTAATTTGACAATAAACTATTTGTTAAAAAAAAAAATAAGCTGACATTTTGTGACTCTAATCTGCATATCAATTCCCATGGCTGACTAATTATGTTTCTGGCACTTTTTATTTGAACTCCTTGCTTGGGTGGCTCGGCTCAGTTTTATACCTAAACCTAATTTCAGCTCCTGTCTGAGAAATATACCAACAGTCTCAGTAAAGCAGAAGTCTGCTATGCACATAGAGCTACTTAGAGCTTACTCTACGAAATGGGGGCGACAGGTAGTCTAGAGGGCATCTAGCGAGGGCCTTCCCGAGCGTGACTCAACTCTGATTACCATGATTTCATGTTCAGTAACAGGCACTCAGCTGGTATAAAACCCAGGCTTCCACAGGGTGTGTTTTTGCCCCTGGCACTAAAGCCTTAACTCTTCTTCCCCAAGTAAAGAATCATCAGTGATTATACCGCCAGAAGAAACACCTTAACATAGCTTCTTCCTCTCCCCAGGGAGGTGGGATTAAGGAATTGAAGGCTGCAGACGGGCATAGAGATGGGCCAGCGCATCCTCAGGGCAGCGTGAGAGTGAGACAGGCACCCGTGCTGTGACTACGGGCGAGGCCGTGTAAATGTGCAGTTGAGGGAATGACTACATCTGCTCCAGATGGTTTTACGACAATGGGATTAGACTCAGGATTTGGTGTTCTGGGCGATGGTATGAGTGCTCAGAGTTGATTCAGTTCCTGATGCACAAATAAAAGCAGATACGTGGTTGGAAAACAGGACCACCTTGTGCTTCAGCGGACGGGCCACGTGGCATGGTTGAGTGGTGCGAGTGCAGGACGATAGGGGTTTAGGAAAGGGCCAGATGCTAACAGCCCCTGTGCATGCCCATCCTAAGGGCGCAACAGGATTTGAGTCTCAGGTGGGCCGCACCCCAGAGTGCAGCGTCTCTGTCATCCCATCGAGTCGAGTCCTTACCCCTCCTCGGAAGAACTCCTTTATGATCAGCTCATCTCCTTGCAATCAGAAGCCACTGGGTCTTTCCCCTAAGATAGATCTAGGAGATAACAGAATTTGAAACTAGCCTAAGTAAGACATCTAGTAATAAAAAAACAAAACTATTTCCTCCAGTAAGACTGAAGGCATATTTTAGGGACAAATAATAATAAATCCTTATTGGATACTCTTTCCTTTTGTCTGAGCTAGTGCATTCCCATGCTGATATCCACTATCGGCCTGGACTGCATGATTGTTCACCAGTCAGTCTTCACCACCGTAAGAATAACCGTCACTTTTCCCAGAACCAAAGAGGGGCAGGACTTCTAAATCTAGAGGAATGATTGATGTTTTTATTGTTAATTACATAGTGCTCCTTCTTGAAAATTCTAAAACAGAATTTCACATCTTCAAGAAGTAGAGCAGATCCAGAAACACCCATTCAACCAGACTGAAGAGAAGTGGCCTGTGGGTTGTGAGAACAGGAAGTGCTTACAAGTTACAGCTGCAAATCCAGAAGCGTGACTTTAGTTCTTGCTTTGACCGTGATCTCCACGTTCACGTCTCTGGTTTAGCAAGAGCCGTGGCTCCACCCCCCCCCCGGCCCACCCCCCACCTGTCTTCCACGTTGTTCAAGTAGCAGCCTGGCACTTGTACTTGCTACCTTCCTGGGGGTCCACAAAATGCCACACAGGCATTATTTCAGTCTTTATATCTGGGTTCAAATCCCAAACTTCCCACAGACCAGCTGTGTGACTTAGAACAAGGCCCTGAATCTCTCTGTGCTTGGTTTTTTCGCTTACAAAGTAGGAAGGGAAACAGAACTTCTGTGACAGTAAGTCAATGAACACACGTGAAACGCTTCAACAGTTGTGGCACCTGGAAAAGTGTGAATGTCCAGTACTGTTATTACAATGTCATTTCCGATAGGATGTGCTCTATAGTTGAAACCTGAGAGGCTGAGTCTCCCTACGGGCTACCCACCAGGATCCGGGGAGAGTGTGGTGCTGCCGGGGGGACACACTGTGTCATAGACAGTACCTGTCCCCGTTCCTAAGGATCCCGGGTGGGTTAGGCGCTGCCAGGGAGCACACTGTTTCATATATGGTACCTGTCCACCTTATAGCACCAGCTCTGGCCTCCCCAGTGCCAAATCTCCCTATCACCCATCCTCCTGAGTTGGAAACTTCACATTCAGATGGCTGTGCGTGTCCCTCCAACGGCTCCTCTGCCTTCGGGACCTCGAAGGGAAGGGCAAAGGGTTGGTAGGCTGGGATGATGAAGAGGGCACAGGAGCTGCAGGCTGAGGGCTCTCACAAGACTGGGATTGGATTTGGAATCACAAATCTAATTGGAAAGACAGCAGGCGGCTAATAGAAGAGAGAAACTGAAGGGATGGACAGAGGCCACAGTCTTCCATGGTGCTGGCCACCTGGCCTTCCTGTGTCCATGCCCTTCACAGCCATCAGGCTACTGAGCGCTGGACATGCGGTTAATCAGAACTGAGATGCACTGTAAGTGTAAAAATGCACACTGGATTCTAAAGACTTCATATGAACAATAGGATGTAAAATATCTCAGCATTAATTTTTTAAAATCTTAATTATATTTGAAATACTGACATTTTGGATATATTGAGGTAAATAAAACATACCATGAAAGCTCATTTTATGTTTGTTTTTAATTTGTTTAATACGGCTACTACAAAATCTGAAATTACGTACATGAATTGTGTTGTATTTCTGTTGGACAGCATTGCTCTAGATCGTGGGTCCCCTGAATTCCCTGTTGCCAAGGCCTGGATGGGCTCCTGCACTGGCCTGTTCAACCAGCGAGGGCGCCTCCATGATGTGTTTGTCCCGAGTGCTGGCCTGCTGGCCGGGGGCTACTGCATACAGTGGGTGCAGATGGTGCATAGGGTCGGGCGTCTGCACCTATGGGTTGAAGGTTTCCTGGAGTGCCAAACAAAGCAGAGAGGAAGAGAAAAGAATCTGCTAGAAAGAGAGCCTCTCACAGATGTCAGGGATAGGCACAGGCACAAGGTGGTCTTGAGGGCTTCGGAGAACCTGGATAGTTCTGGATAGTTCTAGGAGATGACACTCATAGCTGGGAGCAGGAAAGGTTGTGATGGGCTTTGTGCTGACGCTGCCCAGAGTAAGGCTCTGGGGGCAGGAGGTGCACTGAGCCAGCACAGGTCTTTGGAGCTAACAGCTGTTTTCTTTGTAAGAAGCCGAGTTGACCTCAGAGAGCAAGAGGAGGAAGAAAAACTTAAGACGTTCAGGACGGACCAAACAAAACTCAGACAGTTGTATGTATTTGTCTCAGTATTTATGTCTTCACTGAAGAAAAAAGCCAGCCCCTCATTGATACACTGGGGGACCCAACCTCTGGGTGGAGGCAAGGACCAGAACTTGAGTTACCCAAGATGTGGCAAAAAGCATGCGGAATGCACTGGGCACAGAGTATTGAAAAGTGGGGATTCTGGCTACGGACAGTCTGTAGCAAAAGTAGGGGCCCCAACTCAAGAAAAACACAAAAACTGAGTTGTCAAAATTGGATGCAAAGCCAAAGTTGTCCTGGCAGAGAAAATACCTTGCTGGATCCCAGGAGGCTGGACTGGCTCTCCCTCAATTGCTCCTGACCAAGGTCAGTCAAGGGCAAGTGACCTCAGCTATGGGGAGAGGTTTGGCCACAAAGACTGAGAATCTGGCCTGACAATTACCGGAGTCATATAGACACAGCTCCCCTTGAACCACTGCACTACTGGTCTCCTTTTGGAAGAATGAAGTATGTTTCGTGAGCCTTGATGAGTAATGGGTGTCCCCACGCATAGTGCGCTGGCCCGCAGAAGGCGGGGGGGAATTAACAAGCCGGAAGGAGAGAGTGTGATGATTTCTATGGATCGTCTCCAACATGACTCTGTGATCTTGGAGCAACCGTTCCTTCCCTCCTGGCCTCAGTTTCTCATTTGTAAAACGAAAGACCGAATCAGATGATCTAACTGGCTCCTCTAATTTTTTCATCTTCAGTAAAGAAAGGACAGACAATATTGTCATGTCCCCCAGCCCCAAACTGGCCGCATTATTAGATTTCAGGAAATGTTTTCAACTTCACTGTAAACACCAAACAGAAACAAAGCACATTTACACAGTGGATAACGCAATTCTAGTAAAACAGCTGACCTATGGACTCCTTTTCCAGCTAATCCTACATAAAGTCCTGAGTCCGTTTGTTGCCCAAATTTTCTGCTTCTGTCACTGCTGCTGTAAAACCTGGTCTAGCACTGCACTTGCGCATGGCCCTGCTTCGTTGGCCTTCATTTTATCTGGCTGTTACTCAGGCCATACATCAGTTTAGAAGCTCCCTACACAACCAGGAAGAAACTACTTAGCAGGGATCTTAATTATTAAGGGATAAAGCCGGATGAGTGGAGTCAGAAAAGTGAGCGTGGCTTGAGGCGAAGACAGTTCAGTGTCCAGGCCCGCGGCTCGGCTTGAAAGGGTCCAGACCAGGACTTTCCAGAAACAGAGCCAACATAAGCGTACACACCGTACGCCATGTGCTCAGAGGCACTCAGAGCTCTCAGAATGCATTGCTTTGCCAGCACAAGCCACTGGGCATAGACGAGCTAAAGCACATGATCCAGAAGGGCTGTGCCTTTAACCACAGAAAGTAAATCCTTTTCACATAGAATTAGAAGGGCCACAGGGGCGCCTAAGTGGCTCCGTCGGTTGCTTAACCGACTCCAACTCTTGGTTTCAGCTCAGATCATGATCTTGCAGTTCATGAGTTCGATCCCCCATCAGACTCTCTGCTGTTAGCACAGAACCAGCTTTGGATCCTTGGCCCCCTCTCTGCCCTGTCTTGGTTGCGCTCTCCCCCAAATAAATAAATACTTAAAAATAATAATAAAAATAAAAAAGCAAATAAACAAACACCCACTTTTACTACTGATTTTAAGTCTTTTTGGCACAGGAGGTAGGGACATAGCTGGGATGCTTGGATGATGTCCTTGAACCCAGAGTGAAGCTAGGAGAACAGTAGTATCTTCACTCCTGAACAACTGTTAACATTGAACAGGTGGGCTTTGAGCCCTGGGAACCCAGCTCCGTTACAACCAAGACTTCAGAAACTCTGCGACTGGCTGGATACCGTGTACTTAACGATGTTTCCTGCTCACTTGATGTGTGGTGCCGTTATTAAATTATTGATTCCTGAGGGGGTTATAATGAATTTTACACATAAGGGCATTTTTCCTCCTCTGACTATGTAATTTTAGGGCATAATTCTGTCCGTGTAGACAAAATAAAAGTGCTCTATGAGCAGTGAGGAATGCGAGGTCAGTATTTGGCACACTCCAGAATATCAGGCACAAAAAGTCCCAAAAAATGAGAAAACCTAAACCATGTGAGAGAAGGAAATTTTGGAACCTTAAGCTTTCTCTTCCTCTAAGAGGTGATTGTCCCAGGTGATCGGCCGAGTGACTGGGGTTTCTTCCTCTTTGCTGCCAGCTGGTTTGGTTCCTCTTCAGTGTGTTGCTCTGGGCTCTGCGAACGCTGTGTATTTTGTGGTTCATGCTTGAGTCTGGCATCCAGAGGCCTGTGTGACTCACAAGTGCCAGCTCTAAGCGTTGGCCACAGGTCTTGGTGGCCTGGCACGACACACCATTCTGACTCTCATCTCCGTGAAAGCTTTAGAGCTGAGAGGGTCAGCGACGGGGCGCAAACCCTGCCCAAAATCAATAGCATAATGTCAGGAATTCAACCATCGGTGACTTGGCCAAGCCCCTCATCACTACATTAAACGACACAGCACTATTTTGGTGACTTGCTCCAATTATCTGAACATTTCACCATCTTCAAGAGTATTGTCAGTGCCACGTAGTGGAACTACTATAAAGCCCACAGCCTCGTGATGAATCCGTGCAATCAGGTTATTTTCTGTGACTGGGACTAGGGACAGTGGCCACATCCTTCCATGAAGGGCTGCCATCTATGTTTTGGCATTTTTATTCTGACACGAGGATGTGGGGATGCAGGACACTCTTTTTAAGCTGACGTGAAAACTCTCCCAGGATGACTTCAGGGGCAAAATCTGTTACGCCCGCATGGGATCTTGTCGGCTGCCCTGCTTTCAAACCCATCCGAACTGTAGATTCACTTCAAACTTGTCTGTGCTGCAGAGACTTACTAGCTGCAAGTCCACTTGAGTGGGGCTGGCCAGGAGCTCTTACTCGTCCTCCAACATCTGTGGACATGGTATTGCTTCTCGAGAAAAAGTCACTTGGTTTCCTCATGGCGTGCATGAATATCTGTGTGAACAAGCGAGCTCTCTGTACTTTAACATATTCCACAGCAGATCTTAGGAGGACCAACTATTCAACTCATAACGAGCTTTTCTTAAATACCACTCTCACTCCCACTGGTAAGCTCCAAATAGACATTTGGTATTTGAATTTGAGGATCTGGCCACAATGGAAGGACACTGATCTAGGTAACACCAATCAAATTGGGAATTTGCAAGACTGGAGCAGAGACAGGAGTCGGGAAATAATCCCGACAATATATCTATATCTTTATCTTTTTATGTCTATATATTATCTATCTATCTATCTATCTATCTATCTACTACCTGTCTGTCTATCTATCCATCCGTTTATCTATGTAGCTATCATCTGTCTATGTATCTATCCATCTGTCCATCCGTCTATCTATCATCTATCTCTCCATCCATCCATCTATCCATCTATCATCTATCTCTCTATCTACCCATACATCTATCTACCTATCTATCTACATATTTAATCTAGAGAAGAGAAAACATGCAAGCAAATGAAGTTTTTTCTGAAATCAAGTTAAACATTCTCCATAAAAATGAAAGCAAAAGAAAATGATCTTCCATGCTCAGATATGTTTGGGAAATCTTGTTCCACAAAGTTAAATAGTTTCTTCTCCACCGGACCACTTGTAGCCTTTTATATGTCAGCACGCACCAAGAATCTTCCGGAAGAGGGCTAGAACACTGCTCAAGATCTTGCCAGGAAGCTGGGAGCTGCTGCAACAGTCATGCAATCTCTCAGAAGTGCTGCTTGGAGCACTTCCTTAAGTACTTCCTGAGGGCCGCGGGACCAGAAGGCTTACTGACACACAGATTTCTGGATCCTATGGCATGGTCCCTCGTGTGGCAGGTCGAGGGTGGTGCAGAATGTGCATTTCTAGCAAGTTCCCAGGTGATAGTGATGCTGCTAGCCTCAGGAACACATTGGAGAACTGAAACAACCTTTCCTATGCAAAGAGGAGCTGAAGTATCCCCCAGTGCTGAGTCATCTGCTGAAGACTGCGTCTGGGGGCAGTGAGTGGCCTTGAACCACACCAGGGCAATCCACCGGGCCAAGGGCCAGAGAGAGGCTGCCAAGAGAGACTTCCTAGCTTCTTACAGAGACAGGCGCCCACCTCCTTCCAGAATAATGTTGAAAACGCACCCATGTGCTGAAAATGTCAGGATTTCCATCAGCTGGCTCAGTTACTAAGAACTAGATAGTCACCTGCTGGTCCTTAGAATGAGCTTTCTGTAGCTTTTTTAAACTAACAGGTCTTAGAAGTCAATAAGCTTCCTGTTTGCTTGTTTATCACCGAGAAAAGCATGGATTCTCTGTGGCCTCAGGGGAACAGGGTGGAATCCAGGGACTCCTTGGTATAGTTTTCCGTCTGGTCTGCAGACATTGTCACAAACACCCCCGTGACTCTCTACTGGGCTCCAGCAAGTCCTCCTTAGTCTGGAGGGCTGACCTGGAGGCCTTCCTGAGCCTCTTCACCAACCCACTTATGCTCCTGCTGGATGCTCTTGGGCGGCTCTTCTACTGGGAGGACTTCCTCCAGCTTCCCTCACCCCATCCACACACAGGTAAGATCCCTCTTCCTGGAGGGTCTCAGAGGACCATGTGTCTTTTCTTTACAGCATTCATCATAGCTGAATTTCATACTTCCGTGATCAATGCCCATCTCCCCAACCAGATGGTGAGCCCCAAGAAAGCAGTAAGGTTTTATTCTTCATTGTACCCACAGCACCTACTTAGGTTCCTGGCACAGCAGAGGTGCCCAACTAAGATTTACTGGGTGGATGGAGGGAGGGAGGGGTGGACAGATGGATGGACAGATGGGTGATGGGCGGATGGACAGATGGATGGACAGACAGATGGGAAGATGGATAGACAGATGGATGGACGGGCATGTTTTACTCCAATGGCAAGCCTTAGAAATCAGGAACACTATGGCGCAGTCAAGAAAGATGAAGAGCACGGAGCCCAACTCTGAGGGGTGCACTGGGAGGAAACAGCCAGCAGTTCATCTAGATTCTGGACTTAGTCTCCCTACCAGCAAACAAAACAGAAACAGTGAGCCAACTACATTCACCGAGAAATATGGGCAAGAAAGAGGAATGATTTAAATGGACCCTCTTTGTGTGAGGAATGTGTAAAATTATACCAAAAGACAAACTACACTGCTGTCTATTGAAAACATCTTTTTTATTAGAAGCAATATAAATGCTTCCTAAAACATTCTGCAAATATAATGCACTGAATTTCTGTGAACAAGATGTTCTTCCCTCGGTGGCCATTCCTGTATTGAGTGAGAACGCCATGCCAGGTGGGGTAAAACGTGCTGAGGGGTCACAGGAATGGGAAAGGAAGGAGCGAAAAGCACAGCTCACACCCTCAAGAGCACTGTGGTCTGACGGAGTGTTGTCTTTATTTTGGATCTCTCCTTCTTAGCATACTTCCAGTTCATAAGTTATGGTCAAGTCTGTATCTTCAGAAAATAGCCTGTATATCCAAGGTAAACTGGACAATTAAAACAATTATCTGGGCGAAATAGGGCTAAAATACTACTTTGATTCTTAATCAGATGAGTCATGAAAGAGTGATAGATCATTATGATAAAAATTTTAATTCTTTGATATTTTTGAGAGACCTGAAATGTTTGAATACAAAAAGAAACTATCTTCTTTATCTTCCATAACAGGCAAAAAAAAAAAAAAAAAAAAAAAAAAAAAGGTCTTCTTTGAGAGTAGCTCTGGAATCATGGGTCAAAGTGAAAATTAGGCAGAACCCACAGGCACATCTATTATCCTTAGTGTTGGCCTCTGTCTCTCTTTAGTGACCTTGACACATCCTGGTGTCTGTATGAACGGGGCAATGTACATTCAGATAGTGTCAGTGCAAAGCCATAATGACTCCTTTGGAAACTTGTCTACAATATCCTTATTACAGATAGTTTTACCCTTTGGCTTTCGTCTTTTCTTGATACTCTACGCTCCTGGCAAATTCCATTTTCATACTATTTTATACTTTTTCATAGAGATGATTCATTAACTATGTAACTGTGATTTACCTCTATACCTTTGAAAGTTTCCTTATAAATGTATTTTTAAAAAAGATGCTAACTCTCTTTGACACACCACAGATCCCGCTTCTGCCGCGGGAAATACTGTCGAGGACCGCTTCCGTGGCGTACAACAATCAGGTGATCCCTACAGACAATAAATTCCGTTACTTTAAAATTCACTGTGGTTCCAGCCACGTCTCGCTATACACATCCGACCCATTCAGAGAGATAAGTTACTGAGGCTTGTTCACAGAACGAAGCTTTCCCCTCCCACACCCCCCCGCCCCCCCCACCCCACCCTGCATCACTGGAAGTATTGTCTGAATGCTCTCCAGGATTTAAATAACATCAGTATTTAAGAGACACTTAGCACCACAACAGGGAATTTGCGGGCAGGACTCGAACTATGCGGTTACTCCAGATGCTGTATTCGAACTGGATGGGCCCATTGAAAAAATAGATGTAACCTGTAAGATAAAGACCAAACAGGAAAGTTCAGAGTCTGGAAACAATAAGCGTTTATTCCAGCTCACGTTAGTGCAACTCATTAGATCCCATTTTTTTTTAACATGGTAACACATGTTTAAAAATCCCCTAACGCTTTAATATTTTGGTCATGGTGCACATGGACCCCAATGTCCATAGCAGCACTCTCCACAGTAGCCAAAACCTGGAAAGAGCCTAAGTGTCCATCAACGGACGAATGGATCAAGAAGATGTGGTTTATCTATACCATGGAATACTCCATGGCAATGAGAAGGAATGAAGTCTGGCCTGTGTAGCAACATGGATGGACCTTGAGGGTGTTATGCTGAGCGAAATAAGTCAGGCAGAGAAGGACAAATATCATGTGTTTGCACGTATAGGAGGATTAGGAGGAACTTGATGGAGGAACAAGGGGGGAAATGGTGGGGGAAAGGGAGAGAGGCAAACCATGAGAGACTCTTGAATGCTGACAAAAACTGAGGACTGATGGATGTGGGGGGGAGGGGGGATGGGCATGGAGGGGGACACTTGTGGGGATGAGCACTGGGTGTTACGTGGAAACTAATTTGACAGTAAACTATTTGTAAAAAAAAAAAATAACTAAAGTTTCCAAAACAAAAAAAAAAAATATTTTGCTCATGGTTTCAGGGAAAAATGTACAAGTTTCTCGCGTCTCCTGAGTTGTCCCCTTGAAATCGTCATCTTGCCAAGAGCTCCGTTATGGACGCTTGTTGTGTTGATTTAAGTTATTTGTTTTAAGTTTGGAAAAATACTTCTTTTCAAAATTAAGGCAAAAATGATATAATGATGGTAGATATTTTCCCTCTATATAAACGACACCGCACCCTACCCCTGGTCTAAATTATGGCAATAATCTTTGCATCTTGGCACTACTAAGCACAATTTAAGATAATGTTTAAAGTCTGGTGTCTTTTATTTGGAGAATTAGCAATAATTGAAGCACCATGTTCACTTATTCTAAGCACGTTATCTTTTATTTGCTGCCTGTGTAAGTGGTCACGCTAAGCACTCAGCTGCCACACATTCACTAGAGCATCTAAGTCTGGATAAACCTGCTTTGTAAGGGAAATGAAAGCCCTAGTGATGGAACTGGTTACCATTTTTCTCGTAGACGGCGTCCACTTTGTCACCGATCCCCGGAAACTCCTCCTCTATCAGCCTGGGGTAGTCTTGGTCCATGGCGTGCCCGCTGTCGTCATGGCTATAGAGTGAGGAAAAGACACTCTTAAGTAGGTCGTATTGCCGAGAAATTCTCTTAGGAACGATACAGTGGCTAGCAGGACACCTTTCGAAAGTGACATGAGTTTTAAAATTTTAAGTCCATTTAAAACATCTGGCAACCTTTTCAAATTAGGAATCACGAGACTGAGTGTGCGGTGGGTGTTTCCTGAGTATCGGTTGACTTGCCCGATGGCCATCTTTGTAAAGACAGTGACCAGCTCTCTCCACCTCACAGACCATATCTGTTATAAAAGTGTGTTATTAGGAAGGTGTCCTTACAGCGAAACACAGACACGTTGGTGCCCTGGACAACGGTGTACTGATGTCCCACCACAGGTGGGACAGCTCACTAAGTGCAGTAATGGACGCAAGAATATCGGAAGTGTAATTTCTCTAACTTAAAGTCACAGGGGCACATGGTAGCGCTGACGCCAGGAGGGGAGCATAGCCCTGCCCCCCATAATTGCGATTCAGCATCCACCGCCCTCGCGTGGGCGTCCCCACCCGCCAAACACATCCTGCAGCCCACCCAGAGCGGCGCCCGTCACTACTACTGTTACTGTTACTGAGGAGTCTCTTGTCCCTGAAGGAAGTTCTGGTAGGTGAGAGACCAGAGCTGGAAGTCGAAATGGCTAGAACCTGTGCACACCGCAGCGCTAAGCCACAGACGCTAGGCATCGTGACAAGCACGCAGAGAGTGCCGTGGGAGTACATGGCGGGGGGGTTGGGGGGGGGAAAGTCTCAAGGGCTCGAAAAGGACTTGAAGTTAAATAGTATTTCCAGTTAACTTGAACCAGTGGGCAGAGTTTCAAGAGGGAGAGATGCAGGCAAAGACCTTCCGGTCAAATGGGCGGATGCGGATACAGCACATTTGAGATCTGGTGAGTCATACACCCTCACTGAACCACAGACCTTGTGTCGGGCATGGGGACCAACGTGGAACACCGGGAGATCTTTAGAGAGTAGGGACCACCACTGTCAGAAATAAAGAAGTCAAATGGCAAAGAGACCATATACAGGGAATGTGTGTGTGTGTGTGTTTGCGTGTGTGTGTGCATGCACATGTGTGTACAGATAAAGTAGAGCTACTAATTTAAGCCTTTCAAGTATGGGATCCCTATAAGACTCTCTCTCTCTCGCTATATATATATATATTTATACATACATATATATGCGTGCCCTAACCAACCAAACACATCCTGAAATCATATATATATATATAAATGATTATATATATGAAATATATATATTCTCATCTACCTATCTTTATCTATCTATCCGGCTCTAGGTTCTTCATTGTTGCCAGTGTCAAAGCTGCCTCAATATCTACAGATGTCCTAAATATTCTAACTCCACCCGTCCTTCACAAAGGGGCTGACTTAAGAGTTGTGGGCCTAGCTGCTTCCTGGCCAGCCTCTCTGGTGGGTGAGCAGACGTGAGGCAGCGGCAGAGCTCTCTATCTCCGTCTCCTGCACCTGCTCCCGCGTCCTCTCCGACCACAAAAGATGGAGCTACATGTGAATTAGGCCATGATGAGAAAGAGGAGCCAGGAGGAAGACCAGCGAGAATGAAGATGTCAAAGTAACAGAGATGGTTTAGCAGGGCTGAGGTACGACGAGTGGCCAAGAAAGAAAAGAACATGGGCCCTGCATGTACACACATGTGCTTTCAAGAGCACTTGAGACTTTTAAATACTTGTCTGAGGATCTACCCTCAGGAGCTGACATGGAGCGGAGATTAATGTGACTCTCCTGATATTTAAACAGTGCATGAGATAATAACTTAAACTAGTGAGAGTGAGCGGGACTCAGTCCGCCTGCTCGGCACCGGTGATGGGTCAGTAAACATGGCGGCCATACCTCCAGACCTGGTTTCCCGAGAAGAAGAGCGTTTTCCCTGTGTCCTCGAAGTGGACAGCCGCACTTATCTTTTTAACTTCTTTTGGAAATCCCAGCTCGGATATTTTTTTGGGGTAACCTTCCAGAATGTCATAACCATTAAGAGCCCAAAATTTTCTGCCTAGAATAAATGAAAGAATGGTTTTATTATGCCAGGGAACCTATTAGGACCCCCATTATGTAGATATTTACTTTAACAAAGAAAGACTCATTTTATGCATTTAGAAATAAATTGGCATTTGTGGTCACCCCGTTTATGTAGCATAGAAATAAACACCTGTCAAACAGAAACAGGATCTACTGGTTCCTACTCATTTCCTAATTATGAGTATAATTACCAGCGAAACACCATAATTATTTGGCTATTTATTACCTCTGAATGTTAATCTGGAGTTGGGTGAAAAGAACATTAAGATTTCGTCATGAATAAGGAGTGCAGTGGGAACAGCACAGTAGATTGAAAGTTGTTACTTCCTTCTCTTGAAAGTGACTTTATGAGAGTGTTGATTATAATTGTCAAACAACAGAAATGATGTTAGTAGAATGCTGGTAGCCTTTACGGATTATGATCGTGAAGACGGAGTAGCGGTTTGGAAAACCATCCATGATTTTGTCAAGGGAACAAGTAAAATATTCAAATGTATGTACACTGAAATGTAGATCCTGAGAAACTGAATAGAAGACCATGGGGGAGGGAAGGGGAAAAAATAGATACAAACAGACAGGCAAACCATAAGAGACTCTTAAATACAGAGAACAAACTGCAGGTGGGTGGGGGGTGGGGGAGAGGGAAAAATGGGTGATGGGCATGGAGGAGGACACTTGCTGGGATGAGCGCTAGGTGTTGTATGGAAGCCAGGTTGACAATAAATTATATTCATTAAATAAATAAATACGATCAGCATACATTATCAAAATAAATATTCAAAAATATATATGGTGGAGAACTACTAAAAAAGTGAGAAAATGAAATAAACTGACTTTTCAGAAGAGGGAATTATGGACAATAGTTTTTTTCCATTTTTCAAAATGTACATTGTTATCAGGTTTGCTCAGCAAAAAAGTTTTAAGAAGAAATAAGGAAACACTGGCATGGTCACCATAAAACAAACAGTAGGTTTGTAACGGTAAGTAATAATGTAGACTTTTCATTCATCAAGTGTGGGGACATTTGGTAGAAGGGCTCCAGCTACATTCTGCTTTCTGTTTTGTTATGCTCGGTTCTTCTTCAGGGTACTTCTGAGGAGGCTCATTTTGCCAAGCCTCTGGCAGCAGCAGTCTCGTCCCTGCCTCTCGGGGAAAGGCTTACCTCTAAAGATGAAAATAAGATCACGGGAGGGGTGCTCGTAGGCAGCGTCGATGCGGTTGGGAAGTTCCGGCCAAAAGGACTTTGTTAAGAACAACTCTGCGTCCACCTGCTGGGGGTGCAGGCGCCAGAAGAACCTAACGGAAGGGGGAGATGCAGAGTTTGCTGTCTTAGTTCTGAAGTGTAAACGCTTTTGCTGCTGCCAGCCACCCGTGTCCACACCCACACGGGGAAGCAGGAGCAATCGTCACTTGTGGACGTTTCCCTTCGGGGCCAGCTGGACAGGCCACTGACTAAAGTCGGGAGGTTAAATCTCACAGAGCCTTTGAGGGCCCTGCGGCCTCTGTGAGCTGAGACCACGCTTTGTTCAGTTTTGCAAATCTCGCAAGTGCCGAGCAAACACGCCCGGCGCTGGGTTAGGCTCTCGAACGAAAACGGGGATTACAAAAAGTACATCTTCCAAGTGAGTGGCCTGGAAACAGCTGCGTAAGAAATTCCTGGACTACAGTGTCGTCAGGGCTCTAACAGGGGAGGTGGGGATGCTATTGGATCACTGATAAGAGCTCAATTAATCGATGGATGAATAAATGAGCAAATGAAAAAATCAGCTTCATTAGAACAGTGTTCTGATAGGAAGTTAAAAATTCATGGTTCATTACCCACAGGTAGGTTTAGGTTATAAAGAACTTGTTCTCCCAAATTCCCACATATGTTACCAGAACAAAATTCTCTCCAAACCAAAAGGAATTCACGTGGACACTGTAACAGTTTACTAATATGGTAATTGATTTCACTACTCATGTTTTTAAAATAAATGCACTGGACTTGTACGTTTACTTGGTTATCTTTATAAGAACGGGTACAACCAAAGTTGTAAAGAGGGTTTGCATAAGGCCAAGACTCCCCATTTAAAAGTAAGATGTTTATCTGTCAGTCATTTATTTCATCTGAAATGTTTAAAAAATCAAACAAACAAGCCCAAACTGCCCAAAGATCTCTTATTTTTGCTGTTAACTTCATCTTTGGAAATCTGACTGGATGCTCGGCAATTTGCAGATCCAGCTCACGAATGTCTGTGACTCGCAGATCGTATGAGATGGGATCATGAGTACCTGTCTTTAAAGATCATGGTCTCTCCTCGGAGGCTGGTGATGGCGTCGAGGGTTAAGGACGGGTCACATTTGTCTGGCGTTTTGGGATGTTTCGGGTTGGGGTCATCATCTCCTGGGCCTGCAGTCACGACATGAACGACAGAAGGTGGTGAGGATGGCCCCTCTCGTGACCTGAGCCTGCTAGTGGGCAGCAGGCAGGTCCCCTGAGGGGAGGGCAGTAGGTCCTCAGCTCCAGCGTCACGACGCGCACGATGCGACTCTGCTCCTGCCCCCCGGGTCACCCGCTCTTGCAGACCCCTGGACACCCTTCTCAACTCCAAGCTCAGGTGTCTTGAGATCCGGTGATAGGGATGGGTGGGCTACACCCGCCCCGGGTTGTGCACCAGCTCCTACCAGGCTGCTCCCCAGAGACACACTGGAGCCACTTCTGGTGGCTCGGCGTCCCTGAGGGAGCTTCACCTCAGCTGTCACCAGCTGGCCCTGCCCTGTCCACGATGGCTGCCTCCCCAGTCCGCGCCAGCACCGCTCTCCGTGCCCAGCCAGGCCTCCGGCAGCCCTCGAATGGCACGAGTGTGTGGCTCCCCGCACCCCCTGGCTCCCACGTGTGCCGGCCACAGTGACAGGTCCGAGCTGCCTTCTCTGCACTGAGTTCATCCTAGCTACCCCTGCACACGCCCTGCTCACAACCCTGGAAAGCAAGGAGAGAAGCTGGCCCAGCCCACGCTGGCTGCTCCCGCAGACTTCAGCGCAGAGGGGGATGCAGCAGGTGTGCTGAGCTCGGTGCTGCAAAGTGTTTCCACTGATGACCCTGCCCTGTGGCTTTAGCTCTCCTCATGGCAGGTGTGCTCGTCTGGGGAGAGGCTTAATAACTACTTTGTAAATATGGTTAGAAATTTGGAAGGAAAAAAAAAGAGGAAGGGATTCTTACAACGGTCCCTGTAGATGTTGGTTAAGTTGCCACAGGCCACTTGAATGGTTTCTGCGGTGGCAAACTGACGCGGTTGAAGGAACACTCGGGATTTACGGGAGCCAGTGAGACCTCACTTTGACCCTCAGCCTCAGTCCTAGAGATTCTCTTCCTAAGTTCCAGGGCTTAGTTGCTTTGTTGGCCAAATGGGGAATTGAATACTTTCCTTCCTTACGTCAGAGGTGTCTTGAGAGTCTCAGAATACAAAATACAAATATGAACCTGCAAAATCTTTGGAGAATAGAATATTTTCTACTTGAGCAGGTAGTCTGATTCAGAAAGAAAAAATGGGGATGTTTTGCCAGGTTCTAATAACAGGACCCGGGGGCGCCTGGATGGCTCAGTTGGTGACGTGTCCGACTTCAGCTCAGGTCATGATCTCAGTTTGTGGGTTCGAGCCCCATGTTGGGCTCTGTGCTAACAGCTTGGAGCCTGGAGCCTGCTTCAGATTCTGTGTCTCCCTCTCTCTCTGCCCCTCTCCCACTTGCACTGCCTATCTCTCTCAAAAATGAATAAACATTAAAAAAACAACACAGAAATAGGACAGCAACATTGGTCATGAGAAATCCATTAATAATTTTGAATATAAATGTCTGTATCTATTCTGGCTTTGAAGTGATAAATTAAGAGGTACCATAGAGAGACTGGATGCCTTGTACATCGTCGTCGGGAAGCATGAAGTGGCTTTGGCCGGTGTAGGTGTAGATGGGAAACATGAGTGCTCCTGGGTCCTTGGAGTGGTCGAGACCCAAGGAGTGGCCAAACTCATGGGCAGCGACAAGAAACAAGTTGTAGCCTGTAAGGAAACAAGGAAACGATAAGAAAACTAGGTCCTCTGATGACCAGTTAGTGGATGGAATGATATTTTCTTCATCTATTTCTCTTTCTTGGCTATTTTACTATTTTTTAAAAATTAACATTCAGTTGCTTGAAGGAAGAGTCAAAATATTGATTTAATCCTTATAAGTAATTGAGTGTTCTCTTTGATTATAGCTGCCTACATAATTAGAATATCAACAGATCACTCTCGAATAATTAGTCATCAGTGAAGATTTACTGCGAAGACAGTAATAATCTTTGTCCTTCCAGGCCGGGTGAGGAAAGTGGACAGTGGTGGCCTTAAAGGAGGAGTCATGGGAAGTCACATAGGGCGGTACAGATCAACATCATCAGAACAAGAGGCGCCATGAAGAGGGATGACAACCAAATATGGCAGATGCACTAAATAGGGTCTCTGGGAATCTCCTTGGGAACAAATACCAACTAAACGATCCCTTCCAGAATATTTCTAGACTCTACAGTTTAAAGAAATACAGACTCTGGAGATGCTTGGTCCACATTCCCCTATTTTAGCAGACCACTGCGTCACTGTTTTTAAGTGACTTTCTCTAGGCATTTTTTCTGCCAATATTTGAGCCTCTTCATACTGGTATTTTAAATTCAAAAAATACATACACAAGGTTGGAAAGAAACACATGGAATTGGAGTCAGTGGTTTCACCTTGACCTTAAACACCACTTGCTCTCAGAGCCTGTGCTCAAAGAAAACGTACAACCAACTTAGCAATGCGTGCAGACCACAAGAGCAATCAAAGCTCACACGATTTGAGTGACAAGCAATTCTTCATTGAAATGACCAGCAATAGATCCCATTCCTGGCCTTCATGGTTTGTTTGGGAATATTTTCGTTCATTTCAGCTAAATATTTCAAACCCAGAATTCACGCAGGAACCTAAAACTCAGGTTTAGTGTGGCTCTATCTTAACAACACTAGAGGTTATTCTTTCTGCCTAAAATCATTCTTACCTGTGTACTATTCAGAACACAAATATACAAATTCTCACCTTTCCTTCCAAAGACAGATTGGAGGCATTGGAGCTCAGGCATTAGTCAACCAACGCCCAGTGCACTCTTTGGGAAAACAATCCATTTGATTTAAGTGAATAACATTAGCCTCTATGAGGACTACCTCTAATTATCACCACCAACAGGCAGTAAGCCTCCACAGTTAGGTTCTAGTTGGAACACTCTGGCTTTTCTTCCTAAATTAATATTTTGAGGGGTTTTTTTTTGTTTTGTTTTGTTTTTTTTTTTACTTTTGAAGCTTCAACTACTGACTGAATTCATTCAACACTGAGTTTCATTTTGCTCTTATATGTACAACTTTTATCTGATCTATCTCAAGCCGTTTGGAATAAGGCACTATCCTGATCTGTCGTAATGGTGTTTATAAAATCAGTGATATACGCTGTCAGAAACAAGTAATTCATATAACAGAAAACAGACAATTGATAGCAACTGTGCTATTTCTGTCAAGGAAATAAAACTATTTCGACTCACACCCAACTCATCTATGACTTACCTATCCAGCCCTCATAGTTTTTAGATATATATAAGCAGTAAACTGTACTTCCTTAACATGCCGAAAGGTAATCTGTAGTAACAACACCTTGGTTGACAGAAAGACATGTTGGTCCTAATTCAAAGTTAGCCATACCCCTCAAGCCACTAAACCAAACCGCTCACTTTTTGTGTTTCACATAGATGTGTAGGAATGTCACTTATAGAGACTAATAAACATAAGACACACTTTTAATTGTTTTGAAAAATATAATCGACCATCAAATATAATTTACAGTCTGCTTCTTAACTTGTTGTCAATGGGGGGGGGGTCACTGTCTAATCTAATCTAGTAATCATGACATACTTTCATAAGAAATATTACCTTTGGAACTACTTGTCCATGTTTCATCATCATCAAAATGGGCATCCCCTCCATAATTTGGCCCAGGAGGAAAAGCATGAGCCAGCAGACCAGAGGGTCCATCAAAGGGGTAGAAGTCTCCATGCTCTACACACAAAAGCAAGAGTTACGGGTCTAATTATATCTACCAGTGCCCGGCACACATGCTGGGTGAATTCTGCAAAAAGTGATGAATGGCAGAAAGGAGGAATGAAAGAATGGAGACAATTAGGGAGCAAAATGTAAAATTGTCTCCAAAATGATTCCACGTTATTACCTTTAGTTCCAAAAGAGATCATGATGTCAGCAGTGCCATCATGGAGTCTGGTGAAATTCAGTGGTGTCACATCAGACCAAACTTTGAAGGCTTTTCTGAATGCCTTCTCAACTTCGGAATGACTCAGATCAGGGGTGTAATTCACAATCCTATTTAACAGAGAAAGTTTCAATTACGTTTCTGGAAGGCTCAGGCTATCTGAGAATATGTTTTCTTGGAATACTGCTTTTCGACTCAAATGCAATGGCTTCTCTGAAAGTTCTGGGAGAGGCCCATCATTTCAGAGAACTTGCCAATTATGATACCATACAAAGAAAGATAGCAAAATGAATTCCGTCAGACATTTGTGTATCTCCAAGTATCTGGCCACTTGGCATCTTACATTTAAAGTATTCAGATATTTCATTTAAAATTGTTTTAATGTTTATTTTTGAGAGAGAGAGAAAGAGAGAGAGGGAAAGAAAGCATGAGCTGGGGAGGGGCAGAGAGAGAGGGTCCAGGCTCCAGGCTCTGAGCTGTCAGCACAGAGGCCAATGCACGGCTCAAACTCACGAACTGTGAGGTCACGACCTGAGCCAAAGTCTGACGCTTAACCAACTGAGCCACCCAGGTGCCCCAAAGTATTCAGATATTTAATAAAACTCATACTGAATGATACAAGTTTGGAATTGTATCGCTATGCCCTAAAGATGAGACAGCTCCGTAAAGTTCTCAGAGACAGTATGACTCTCCACTTTTAAGCACTATTAATAAATATGCCTGATACAGTACATTTGCAAATTCTTTTAAGCCTCCTTTACTTCTAATTTGATTTCTTTTCTAAGAAAACCACCTTGAGACTTTCAACAGACAGTAATGCTGGGTTAACAGAACAATCATAGATGGTAGGAGACATTCTCGCCAACAGTATTCACGTTATTAGTGGAATTCTTAAACTTCTCGTTACGTGTTCAAAGCCTACCTTTTAAAAATGGGACCGAACGTGTCCTGCCATTTGGAGCTTGTGCTGAGAATTAGGTATTTCATGCTGTTTTCAGAACTAACAAATCCTAAAGAAAGACAGCGCCTGCTGTACCTGTAGGTTAAGTTCGTCCCGGACCACCTGGGAGTTCGGGGGAACACGCTGTACCCGCCCACATCGGGGACCCCACATCGCGGTTTCTTCATGACGTCCAACGTGCTGTCATCAAGCTTGCCAGTGACCTCTAGGCCAAAAAAGGCTTGCATCTCCCGGAGCCTGTGAGCCACGGCGCTCGCGGCGTCCTTCCGCAGGATTGCAGCGGGGTCCCGCGGGGAGTAGTAGGACCTCAGGTAGCGCTGGAAGAGAGGCGGGAAGGCCCTGCGTGCACGAGGCGAGGGCGCGGGGGGGCCGGGGCGCGCCGCTGGGACTGGCCGGGAGCCCTACCTCTGCCAGCTGGCGGTCCTCCTCGGACGGGCCGTCGTCGCCGCCGCGGGGGGCCGGCAGGCAGCGGCAGCGAGCGCAGCCCCAGAGGAGGAGGGCGGTCAGCACGGCGGGGGGCATGGCGCCAGCTGCCGGCTCCCCGCAGAGGGCACCTCCGTTTTATAGACCTGCAGCGTGAGTCATCGTCTGCGCACGGGCTCCCGCTTCCCGCGGAGCTGGCGGGAAACTTGCTTACAGGGCGACTCCTGTCTTCCTCCCAAGAAGTGTGGTTTGTGGGAGAACTTGGGGGAAATATACAACGAGGCCATCTCTCGTTTCAGCGGGGCCCCAAAAACCACCTGGCCAAACAAACGGCCTCAGCGTATTTACAGACACTGTGGGAAGAGGCAGGGACTACCGAGCGGCTCACCTCCGGAGGGGAGCAGCTGCTTTTGTTCTTTCCGGGAAGACACGCGAGGTGGTGCCCTTCCTTCCTTACAGACACGCTGGGCCCTGCTTCTGGAGCGCCCGCAGCCCGGGGACCGACGAACACCGCCTTCCCCAAAGCAGTTACAGACGGAGCGCCGTCTCCCGGAGGCGGAGAGCTGGGCCAGACCCACGCTCGGAGCCCTGGGGGGTGCCGGGGAACGGCCACAGGCCTGAGGCTGCGGGTGACATCTGAAGGCTCTGGTGTGACCCTTAGCACACAAGGAGTCCTGCTCGAACTCTCTGCGGGTCCAGGACGAGGGGGGGAAGACCCTGCAACGTAGTGCAATGGCCACCCCGTGCTGGCGGGCCGCTGCGTGCCAGGCACTATCTCACTCACCTCCAAGGCAGCCACGGGAAGCAGGACCGCCAGAAGGCTTCCTTTCACTTTGCAGAAGAATAATCTGGGTCACAAACAAGTCAAATACTTGCTTCAGGTCACAGAGTTAATAAACAGTACTCTCGGGTTTCCAGTCCCAGCCACTAGACTCAAGACTTCATGCTCTTAACCGCCATGCAGCATGGCCTCTACCCCCTTAATTCTCAGAAATTTTCTCAAAAACTGAACTGCTTTCCCCCCACATGTCTGGGAGTATCCAGGAAAACCTGGGGTCTAGGTAAGCTCATGGCCAATGTCAAATTTCTCAATTTTTATTTTTAAGTTTACATAGTAGAAATGCCTTAGGTCCACCACTCAGGGAAGCCATCCATGAGTGCCCTGTGGTCTGTTTACCTTCCAGAACCTCACACACTTAGTACCATGAAATCTGAATGCCATCTTCGGTCCCCAGCAGATGTAAATGGATGGAGGACTACGAGTCATGATCTTCAGATTGAATGCCTGAGATCAAGGCAAGTTAATTTAAGCGATCAAGAGTCAGAGCTCAGGTAGCTCTGGAATACACGAAGACAAACAGAAGGAGCATGAATACAGATTTGGGTGGGTTGGGTGCACTGGGAAGGGCCATCCGCGTGTGAGTAAAATGCCATCCTCCCCGCTGGCTAGTCCTTGGGGTGAGCAGAAAAGCCTATAGAATGTCAGCAATCAGTTGAGTGAATTTTTTTTTTTTTTTTTGAGAAAGAGAGAAAGAGACGGAGAAAGTGTGCAAGTGGGAGAAGAGCGGAGAGAGAGGGAGAGAATCTTAAGCAGGTTCCATGCTCAGCATGGAGCCCGACATGGGGCTCGATCCCATGACCCTGGGATCATGACCTGAGCCAAAATCAAGAGTCAGGTGCTTAACAAACTGAACCACCCAGGCACTCCAGTTGAGGGAAATGTATGCTTTTTCCAAAACAGAACCAAATAGATCCTTACAGTAGGTATTTCTAATGAGTTCAAGATTAGATTAGGCCCAACCAGCAGTGCAAAACAATAATTTGTTTTAAGTCTCTTTACAACAGCTGACTTTAGATTAAGTGATAATTATCCAAGAATTTGATTCATCTACTGAGCTTCTAGGAAATCAGTTCATTAGAAATCATTTACTGTTACCAATAAAATTTCATAAGCTTTTAAAGTCTCTTCAGATATTTAAAAAGGAGCCTTAACGACCTCTGGAAACAAATGACATTTTACTTAATGTGTAGAAGGGGAAGAGACACATCTGTTTTAAAAAGCCGCTTTAGCTATTAAATCAGTGACTACTGACTGGACATCAACTGTGCGGGATACCATGCTAATCACTAGGAAGGCAGAAGGAAGCCAAGAGCCTTTTTCTCAGGATGATTACAATATTATCTCCCCACAAAGACACATTTTTTAATGAGAAATAAAAATAAGTAAATGTCATGGTTTTTCAACTTCAAAAATAATGCTTATTACAAACAGCGTTAAGTATTTTATGAGTTTCCCATTCCACTTGAGAATTTAAACAGTGCAAAATAAAAAACACAGAAAGGTCAATGGGAACACCCTGTTCAGTTTCCATAGTGTTCTTAGCAGGGTAAATAAAAATTGCTCAGAAGATTAAAACAGAAGTTGATTCCTTAAGAAAACAATGAAACTGCTTGTCCGGAGGCTACTGTTCACAGAGGAGTGCGTCTGGCTGGTGATTAGGATGTGTCATCACGGGGAAGCGTGTTGGCAAATTGCTTGTCAACACGAGTCCTTATCTCGGGCTGTTAAGTGTTGGAATGAAAGCTGGTCTTTACAGCTGGTGAACTGGTTTATGGTTTCAAACGACACCTTTAACACAATGAGGCTGAGCTGGTATTTACAAATGGTTCTAACCAGCCTACCGGAGACTGGAAACTTGAGAAGCTGTAGAACGAGCAAACAACACTAGACCCAATTAGAAATGTGTGTCTACTGCTGATTCAGACATAAGCAATATGGGACTTTTGAAGACATACATCACCAACTAAACTAGCCAGGACAGAACCAGAGATGCTCATGACCAGCCCTTGAGTAAAGCAAGGGGAGGTTCCAGGTCGGGAAAACCAGGAACAAAGGGCTAGTGCAGCTGGATTACAGTTATGAAAATTCTAGAAGTCAAACAGTCTTTAAGACAAAAACTTTGGTGTCAGTTTAGAGTGTGGTAAATCAACAATGTTGGCAGTGACACTTGGTATCTTTATTTTTCTACAAGTTAAGGATTTGAGTGTGCAAGAGGAGGAGGTAATAATTGTCGGAAATACCCTCCGGTGGTTATCTAGTTTCTGATCCCTCCCGCCCCCGGTACCGCCCGCTGGAATGGGTCCCATGCCTTAAAAAGGAATCACTAAACTGGAAGGTAAACAGTGGATTACAGTGACACTCTAGAGTAAGGTGCAAGAGTGCCCCCCCTGCACACTTATGCACAAGCCTGGCACACCCACAGGTCAAGTGCAGAGCACAGAGGACTCTGTGCAGGTGCTGTGTCTGGGAAGCTGGTCAGCATCAAGGGAGAGCCTTGACGTTCCACGTCTGAATCACACACCCGGCGGAGATGCCTGTGTTCACCTGGGGTCCATCCCCCAAGAAAGAAATACAGTCTGCAAGAGAAAAGGAGATTAGTTTTGAATTCTTACTCGAGCGTGACATCTGAAAGTCAAGACTTACTTTTCTGGGCTCACTTTCTAACGAATTGTAATTTTATTGTGCTTTGTTACACAGAGTGGTTACTGGGTGTCCACCACCAGATTTCAGCAAAGCTGCAAGAGGAGACACCCAGGAACAGGACACTGGCCTCGCCCAGCCCTGTCCAAACATCTTGGAAAAGGGAAAACTCTGGATTGCTTGGCAGTGAATAATGGAAAGAAAAACAAACTAGAGGAGTAATTGCAATACATTTAAAGATCGCTAATATTTAAGCAATGAAACAAAAGCTCTATTTTCAAAGCAGCCTGGCCTCACCTTGTTACCCTAATTCACTAAAATAAAAGTTGTTACTTAAACAACAAATTTTCTGATTTAAAAAATAATACACAAAAAAGGTAAATAAACTTACCGCATGATGGCTGGAAAATAAGGAGAAACCTGGAAGGAAAAATTACTGTGTAATACCTCAAGATTTTCTAGATCATCCCCACATAAATATTCTGAAAGTTGATTTCTTTAGATGGTAGTCAATCTTAAGGGTCTTTTTTAAACAGTATTTTCTGGGATAGAAAAACTTGCCACGTTGGTGCTTTGGTGAATCTGCTTGATTTTCAGTCCCAGGAAGGCGGCGGGAATGCATCTGGGGCACGTGCTCCCTGGTTCGCCCGTCGCTGAATCTGTCAGGAAACGGAGAATGAGCTCAAAACTGCACGCCAGGTATCTTAATAATACTTAATGATACTATGCGTTAAAGAGGGCACTACTTGAAAAGGTTTCATATGCTCCAGTTGGATAAATTCGGAAAACCACAGACGGGAAGTAGACAGGACACCCACGGAGACTTCCCGTGAGTCCCGCTCCCAGGCTGGTGTCATGGCTCCACGCGCAGGAAGAAGGCCCGGGCCTCGGACGTCTCCTGGGAATTCAGGTGTCCTAATTTCACTAATTTCCTTGGGGCGTCCATCAGCACCACGTGAGGGCTCCCGACTTTTCCCCTGTTAACGACAGTGAGTCAAAGAAAGGCCTTAAACTTGGCAGGAAAGTTATGACCAAGCATTAAAACATGTCTCAGGCAAGGTGACATCGGAATGGCAAAGAAATGCTTTTAAGCCATGGGCTACAGGACGGGGGTTTGCCTCTTCCTCCTCCCCAGGGACTCAGCTCCTCGCTAAGTCCGCAGAGACCGTGCACACGCGCCTCGGCATCCGTTACACCGCCCATTCCCAACCCTGCCATTTATTAGCTCCCTCACACTTGCTCCTTGTTTCATCTCACTGACACAGCAGTGAGCAAAACACACCCAAATCCCGGTCCTCACGCAGCTGACACTCTAGGAGGGAGAGAGCGGTAATTAGAGAGAAAAACAGAGCAGGAGAGAGAGATGGGGGAGTGGTGCTGTTGTGCCCGATTCGCGAGTCCCCTGAGACCCCCAAGGAGCCGGCACCGATGCGAGCACAAAAGGGTCTTTATTACAAGCTCGAGCCGGGCCTCACCCGCCTACCGGTGTCGTGGCAGAAGGTGAAGCCCCGAACAATAGCGAGCAGGGTTTTTACGGGGTCAGGGACGGGGTGTTACAGAGCACACGTTGTACGCATGGCATCATCACACAAGCACCAGTTACAATTGTACAGCACCCATGGTAACAGCTTTCACCGTTCAGTATCTGTGGGGTGTTCGTTACTTTTGGTGGGACCCAGGCATGACTTTTGAGGATCCTTTGAAAATGACCAATTATGAGGTGAGTTCAAAGGGCCCTCGTCGGGTTCAGGCAAGCGGTGACAAATTGGCTAATTTGTATCTGCAGTTCCCAGCCTTGACTCAGACCACAGGGATGTTTTTTGATTAGCTGATCCGAGGGCGGTCCGAGCATGGCTTCAGCCTTGAGCAGTCTGAGGAACTGGGGCGCCGTGCAGCCCGAGGTAGCTCTTAATGGAGGCCTTAATTTCAAAATGATGTTACTTAGGCTTTTCAGTGCAATGTATATGTGGTGGCAGAGAAGCGCTCACTGAGGAAGGGACTCTTGAGTAAGGATCTGAGGGAGATGAAGGTGCAAACTATCACCTTATGTGGGGTAAGAATGTTCTCAGCAGAAAGAAGAGCAAGCACAAAGGCCCTGCGGTAAGAATGTGGCTGGTGTATTTGAGCAAAGCATCAAGGCCAGCGTGGCTGGAGCAGAGTGAGAAGAAAAGTCATTTTCTTCACTTTACAGATGGGATCATCGCAGGACCTGTCTTACAGGTGATACGATCATTGATCATTAAAGGACACAACGAGTGAAGAATGTTTGCAACCATGGCTGGCACATAGCAGGCACTTGATATTTTTAATTAATTCTCAGTAACCACGGAATACCTAGCAAAACCACCGTACTCAGCGCCCTTACAGGTACAGGGGCTACGTCATCACCAGCGACCACGGCGAGATCTTTCAAGGAGGTATGTTTACAGCCGAGCCTGGAACGACCCCCGCACCTGCAGATCCTCGGGTCCAGTCCCTCCCCCACCCCACCCCCACCCCCACCTCACCCCCACCCGCACCTGCAGATCCTCGGGTCCAGTCCCTCCCCCACCCCACCCCCACCCCACCCCCACCCGCACCCGCAGATCCTCAGGTCCAGTCCCCCCCACACACACCTGCAGATCTGATGTCTAGCCCCAACCCCTCCCCATCTGCAGATCTGCGGGTCCGGCCCCCCACCCCACCCCCGCACCTGCAGATCTGGCCCCACCCCCTCCCCACCTGTGCATCCTCAAGTCCAACCCCACCCCCACCCCTGCCTCTGCAGATCACTCAGCCTCAGGCTTGGTCAGGTCACCTGCTTTCATGTCCCTGAGGCGCCAGGCGCTGCTGCGGCTCTTAATGTTTCTAATTTCTAGGTTGATTCACTCCTGTTTGTCTTCTTAGCTCTTCCCTCACTTGTGAAACTCAGTCCTCTGTTTAATACCTAGAGTGGCTTCTGGGTCCCGTTCGGATCCTGACTGATAGAGGTGACAATATGAGGAATAAAATGGGAAACAGAAGTACATTTTCCAGTAACAATCAGCACTGACTCACTGTATCTTCTTGTATAATTTAATGTACATCTTCATGTACAAATTATAGATTTATTTTCAGATATGAATAAAGATAATAATAGCTCCCGGTTCTTAAATTTCACAGATAGTGAGAAAATAAAATGAGATAAAAGTTTTATTTTGAAGTCAAACAGAATTATTTTTTTTTTAAATGTTTTTATTTATTTCTAGGAGAGAGAGAGAGAGACAGCGTGAGCAGGGGAGGTTCAGAGAGAGAGGGAGTCACAGACTGAAACAGGCTCCAGGCTCAGAGCTGGCAGTCAGCACAGAGCCCAAGGCGGGGCTCGAACCCACGAACCGTGAGATCATGACCTAAGCGAAAGTCGGACGCTTAACCGACTAAGCCACCCAGGCGCCCCAAACAGAATTATTTTCTATTTTCTCCCCAAAGCCTACGGGTGTGGAACATTTAATCCTGGTCTGGCCGAAGATTGACGCTGTGTCCTTCATTAAACATTACACATTAAGTCAGCCATGCATTGATTTGATCATTTGTTTTGATGAACAAATCTCCCATCATTAATAGAAATTTCTTTTCTCACATAAAAATTTGGAATAAGTTTAATATAAATGACATGAAACTTACAAGGGTGGGCATTATGAAGCAGCACACTGTGTTCTGGGCCAGCACACACTTGCTGACGTGCAGCACACAGTTTGGAGCTTTTCTTCTTCTTGGAGAAGCTTATCCCAGATGCATAAAGATAATTTCATGATTATAAGATAAGCTCTTGGAGACAAGGTGAAAGTTGGGATGAAAAAGAAATGGAGGCCAAGCTACGAAGCCTGATGCCCTCAGATCCGGACATCCCGAAGTTGGGGAGAAAGACTCCTCACTGGAGTCCTATGTCTTAGGGCTGCATTTTCACAGGAGTGCTTTGAACCCCAATTCCATGAGATGTCAGAGGGGTTCCGCTGATACTGATAATAGGAGGAAAGGAAAGGGGCATGTCTATGGTTGAGCAAGTTTAGGAGACATTCAGTCGCACAACCGTGGGCAGTTTTTCCTGGAGGACTCCTCAGAGCTCCAACACCATGAAACCGTAGGAGGGGCTGGAGCTCAGACCCACTTTCCAGTAGCTTCTCACAGCACTGGGGCTCCGCGGCACCCAGACTGGGGAACACTGTTTTAGGGGATTAGCAAGGGAGACAAATCTCTGAGAATGGGAACAGCCAAACGACAGCAAACCACAGAGAGCTAGAGGCCTTTGACCTCATCCGCAGAGAACATCTTTCTCTTGCCAGGGTGGGTGTGCATCGAGCGGGACCTCAGGGCCTTGGGGCCCCTGCAGTGGCGGAAACCCACCGCGTGGCCAAATCCAAGTGCAGCAACAGCAAATGGGTCCAAGTCTACAGACACTCTGTTGATGAGCTACATGAGAGCCACACAAAACAAGCTCTTCTCAAAGGTTTCTTCAGACGCCTTTTCCAAGGCTTAGTTACATCCCTCCCTTATTGCATCCTCCGGGAAGACGGTCAAAAGGCAGAGCCTGTAAGGACCCCATCCTCAGTGGCCTGGAGGAAGGGACCCTGACACGGCAGAGTGTCCAAGGGGTGCAGGCTGGAGCCGCTGAGATCACATCACTGAGATGTGCGTTCGGACGCCTCGGTCGTTAGGCAGTAATGGACAAGAGAACGGGTACGGCCACTTCACTTCTGGTGAAAAAGTGGACCACAGGGGCACCACAAGCTCTAAATTACACTTAAACAAACTCAGTTTGTCTGAAATATGTAAAAGAAGTAGCCAACACTGTACTGGTAACGGGCACGGGCCCTGAAGCCAGAGAGACGAGAGTGCATTCCGCATCTGTGAAGTGGGGATAATAAAATCACCCTTATAGCATTAGTGACGGAATTTAACCGTAAAGCACACGGCACATTGTAAGAGTTCAATTAGCTTTTCTTGTGACTTACGTTATTAATATCCAAAGCATCTGGCAGTTAGTAAATGCTCAGTGTAAAGTGTCCACAGAGATTAAAATCCAAATTGAGTGACTATGGAGTTTATCCAAAGTTTGATTTTTTTGGCAATATGTTTTAAAGGAACAGTAACATTTGCATAAAAATAATAAACATGCCAATTACAAGAATTTTTGTTGATTCAGGAAAGCCTTCTGGCAGAAAGCACTTGGCAAGTATAAATATTAGGACGTGGTGGATAAACACACACACACACCTTCCTAACTCCATGTTTGCCCAAGTTAGGGAAGTTTTTACGTCCAGTTTCCTGATGCTCGTTAGGTTACTGCTTGGGATGTATTTCTGTGCTAGCGGGGGCCACAATGCCACGTTCTGTTTCTAACAAAAAAGCAGAGAGGTTGTAGGGAGACATTTAATGTCTCTATTGCCTAATTCTTAATAATATAGTATTTAGTCAATATTTAGTGAAGAGAAAGAAAGTAATAGAAAGCAACACAACATGCAATAAATATCATTGTTTTGTACCTGAATGACGACATGGTTTATTAGTGAATCACTGTAATTATTTTCACCACCTGAAGTTTAAATGACCAACAATTGGTAAACTCTTACGCTTTCTTCAACCACAGGGGGTAAAACCAGGTCAAGTCAAACTTTCTGGTGTGACCACACACTCCCTGTGGTGTCACCTTGACCTTCCAAGACCCCAGAGAGCATGTGGGTTGATTCTGTTTTATTGCTTCCATTGCTGTTTGGAGAGATGAGATGGAAAACACAATGTTCTGACCCCTTATGTACAGGAAATGAACAAATCAATTTTCTCCCAAATGGGAGAATTCTATAACTTTGACCACTCTGCATGGTCAGTGACTGGGATTACATAGTCTTAACCAAAAAATATTCACTGTTACCTGGAGAATCACTTGGCCGGAGTTCACTGTTATCAAAATGAACCCTGCCTTCCAGGCAGGCACCGGAGGAAAGGCAGGAGCTGGCTGTCTAAAGGACCAGCCAAATGGGACCGAAAGCTCCATGTTCTAAAAGGGAAACAACTCAGAAAAGAGCTGGGAAAATTGTCAAAACAAAAACAAAACAAATCACTTCGAATAGAGTGTATTAAAAATGGGAAGTTTTCAATAGAGCCGATCCGTTCATCATTATTCTGTTTCCAAAGGTCTTGATGCCTGCAGTGCCCCAGAAAACTCTGGAGCAGTTGGGTTGGGTCTCATCTCCCCAACCTTGATGCTTGGGCAGCACAGTCCATGGGTCCAGGGGAAAGACCTGGAATGTAATTCGCTATTCTGACGAACACACGTGCACACAGAGGCATTTCAGGAAGCTCCCAAGTGTCACCTTTTAAAGATTGTTGTACTTCGAGAATCTATCCTTTTGATGATTCTTTTTAATTTCCTTATAGAACCAAACTCTAAGATGCACCATCAGATAGTAAAATTTCTTTAGGGATCCCTCAATTTTTATGTGTTTACAAGTATTCTTGGTTAAAAAGAAATCCAAACTGCAGTGTAATCATCCAAGATTTAAAAACCACTGTGGGACATTAATAATGTTAAATAAAAATGGAAAAATTCCACTTATGATAAAACATGTGAATTTTGATTTAATATCACAAGGTGTAAGGCCAGAGATAACTGAGAACAACTAATAAATCAGCATCAACCTACTCCACGTAGCAGTAAGTGATATACTAGAACATGGATCCTGGAGTTCTGCATCACAGCCTTAAAGAAATACTGTTTTAAAAAGCTGAAAATCTTTACACTTATAGATCCTTATAAAGAATTAGCTCCTGTACCCTAACTTGCTTTCCCTTTCAAGTTTGGTTGAATGTTAGCACATAAAGACATGAAAGGGTTTCTTTCTCCAACATTTTGCTACATGAGATGTACATACACTGTATAAAATATTTAACTATGTTAGCAGACTTGAAGTCGATGCGGGTTTATTTTAAAAGGCTTTCACCAGTAGAGAAATATCTTTCTGAGGCACTTGAAATTGAGCACAAGAATGTTTCTTACTCATCTTTACATCCTTAAGGATTTGGTTCATGCTTTCCACACGTTAGGAGCTCAATAAAACGTGTCGAATGGATGAACAGATGAAAAAATGAGTGGACACAAATAAAGGACCGGCTCAGGGTGACTCTCTACAGCTTTCTTGCTGAAATTATCTCAGGTCCTAGTTGTCTGCTTCCCTTGTGTTGTGACTTAGCTCCTCACTTGAGAAGGAGCCCAGCATAGAAGGGCCAGGGCTGCCTAGGCTGCCGCAGGGGCTGCAGAGGCTTTCGTTGGGGGTGCGGGTTTGGAGGGAGGGAGCTTGAACCACCGCCGCCTTCAGCCGCTTGTACAGGGTCAAAATCTTAGCACGATTCGTTTCTTGTCCAGATTTTATTTGCATTACTTTCTGTTCAAGGACAGGGCAAGTTTCGCGCATTTTCTTTCTGTCCAAAGGAAACGTTTATCAATAAGTACAAAGGCTTCACTCCCTGTTTCAGGACCTTAGGTGTAGAGGGTAAGCTCTGCTTTTTCGTGAGGATTTTATCTCTAACATGGGCTGAGCACCAGGGATATGGGGGAGATGGAGGGAGGGAGGCAGGAAGGGAGGGGAGAAAAGGAATGGCATTTATTCCAAAACAGCAAAGGGCCAAGCACTGTGTTGTGTCTTCCCTCGTACCGACCGGACCGACCGGAGAGCGGCTGAGAACTGAGCGGGGCCGCCCGGCACCAAGTGAGGACATGGCCCGGGCAGGACCGCAGGGCTTGCGGAGCGCTCCCAGCACGCCCCCAGGGCCCAGTACCCTCACTACTGGTTTGCCTCAACACGGAGCCCACTAGTCACCTTGCTGCAGGACCATCCTCGCCATGGGCTCAGCCCTAAATGGGGTCACTTAGTCCAGATGCAGGCCCGGCAAAGCATCATTGAGGCTATGTGTCAAGTTTTTCCAAAACCCAAATTCTTTCCAAAATTTCCAAAACACTGACAAACACAAATGATGAAGTACAAATGTCCAGCTGATGAAACTGATCAAGCAAGAGGTTAAATACTGAATTTGATCTACCTTCTTCCAATGGTACACATTTACACATTTTGGAAAGCCCTATACCTGCTGGCTTCCGGCTGACTTGACAGTGCTTTCAGCTCGAAGGGTCAAGTACATTGCATAACTTGTAACAGTGGAAACATTCGTCCTAATATTTTATTTGCTCCCAGGGTACTTTTCCACACCCGGATTAAATAAATGATTTGAATCAGTGTGCTGCATCATTAACCATGAACAATCCTGGTCACTTGATAGGGACGGAGGCAGGTCACAATCCCCAAATTAAGATGACTCACTCCTCCAAACTGAGGCATGAAATCAGGAAGGGATTGCCGGAAGCCAGTGGTGCTTAGACATGGCTTGCGGGTGAGACCTAGGCTCACTCATCCATTCTCCACCTATTTTCTGCTGCCCCAAGTGACAATAACAGTCACATGCACATTTCCTCGACCTGCACAGGGCACCGCCTCTTTCTCTCCATTGCAGTGAGAGTGACATTATCATAAATGGTAACCCAGAAAAAGACACAACAAATCCTAGAATGTCAATCATTTGAAAAATTCAGCACTTTATTATTCCCCATGACTGACCTTATGTAATTAATGGAGACAAATTATTGAATTATAACCAACATCAAAGCAGAAGATTTCCCCCAAATGTAGGATATGAAGATGAGAATATTGAAAATCAGTATGGGAAAACTTCATCTATAAATGTTGAAATGAAAGACTATGCAAATAATTTGTTTTTTATTATTTTAATAATAGTTCTTTTAACTATTTATTTTGATAATTTATTTTGGAAAGATAACACATATTTCAATGTTAATACACTTTATGTTTTCTAATTTTATCAACTTTTTGGTTAAAATGCATTAACTATTTCATTTCAATGATCTTTTAAATGTTATAAATTCTGAACAAGTTTTTAAAAATATGAGTATTAAACAGAATTTTATGACACAAGTAGTCTCATTTTGTCCATTTTAGAAATTTATTGAAACCCTCTTAATTTCATGGGTTTTGTTGGGCTTTACAAATCTTATTTCTTCTATATAATTTTTAAAGAGTAAGGGCTTATGTATAGGCAAAGTTGTCTGCAGCAGAAGCTGTGGTCCTCTGCCTGGGTGCCTCGTCTGTGAGGGAGAAGACCAGGTGTGAAAGAAGCGTCCCTTAGGATCACCAGGGCCCTTTGCTCTGCCTGTAAATAAACCATAAAAACTGTACTCTTGATTATGTTTCTCACATATGTATGCATTTCATCTGTATCTGTCAGCAGAAAAAAAAAATACAGATTATTGGATATGATTTTCTATTAATCATCTTTTTACCTAGCAGTCATGTCCTCGGTCCAAATTAACACTGGAGTGCTAATCTGTCAGTTGCTGGTGAGTATCTCAGGTCCACACTGAGCAGCTATAGTGTGAAGATGATTTTCTGGATAAGGGATGTTAGAGCAGAGGAGACACAAAAGGATGTTGAGCTCCCATTAGACCAGCCTGACCTGCATTCCCTGTTCAGAAGTGCATTACGTGCCCTGCGACAGAAGTGCAGCTGCCATGTAGTGCGCATACGCACAGGCTTCAGGAAACCAGACAGCAGATTGTGACGCAGCCTCCTGACCAGGACACGGTTAATCAGGAGGAGTTTGAGAGATTGTGTTTTGCTGTCTCAAGAGAGTTCTCTGTGAACCTAACCTTCTGATAATTCATAATTGTTTTCCCATGGGTTGTATACTATTTGTAACTTTTTTTTAAAGTCTTGAATTATGAAGTCAGTGCTCAAAAATTACTTGGTTGATAAATGGATTAAACATAAGAATCACGTAGGCCCAATTTCAATTTTAAACACAATTAACCTAATATCCAAAATATATACAGCACTTATAAAACTCAACAGAAAATAACCCAATCAGATGAAAAAAATAGGCAGAGGACCTGGATAGATATTTTTCCAAAGAAGACATCCAGATGGTCAACAGACACATGAAAAGATGTTCAACATCACTTATCATCAGAGAAACAGAAACCAAAACCACAACGAGATACCACCTCACACCTGTCAGAATGGCTAACATTAATAACTCAGGAAACAGTAGGTGTTAGTGAGGATGCGGAGAAATGGGCACCCTCCTGCAGTGTTGGTGGGGATGCAAACTGGTGCAGCCACTCTGGAAAACAGTGTGGAGGTTCCCCAAAAAGTTAAAAATAAAATTACCATATGATCCATTAATTCCACTGGGTATTTACCCGAAAAAAACAAAAACACTAATTCGAAAAGACAGGTGAACACTTATACGTGCCTTATTTACAATGGCCATAAGTGTCCATCGACAGAGGAGTGGATAGTGTACACACACACACACACACACACACACACAAATGTGCATACTTATAAAGAAGGATGTGACTGCACCACGTGCAGCGACATGGATGGAGCTCCAGGGTGTTATACTAAGTGACAGGAGTCAGACCGAGAAAGCCAAATACCATATGATTTCACTCCTAAGTGGAATCTTAAAAAAAATCAATCAATAAAATGAACACACAGACAGAAAGCAGAATCAGACCTATAAACACAGAGAAGAAACTGATAGTTGCCAGAGGGAAGGATGTGGGGTTGCCCAGAACGGGTGGAGGGGGTGGGAGATCCAGCCTTCCGGCCATGGGGTGACCAAGTCAGGGGCACGAGAGGCTCAGCCCAGAGAACACAGTCGGCGGTGTTGGAAGAGCGTCGTTCGGTGACAGGTGTGCTCCCGGGTGGTGAGCACAGCATGGCCTGGACACCTAAGGACTCACTGTGCCACACGCCTGAAGCAGCTGTAACGTTGTGTATCCACATACTCAAGCAGGAATGATCAGTCCCAAAGTAAACCAACTGGAAGTAACCTTACTTGATTAGAATGTTAGCAACCTACATATTATTGTTGTACTACCGACACGGACACACACAGCTTGAAAATGCTGTCTCTGATGTGTTGTATGTAGATAAGATTCAAGGTACAAAGAGTCACTGCACAATGAGTCATGTTGTGACTTCAGCTGCAGACGATATTTGTGGTTTGCCCTGAGCGCAGGTATGAAGACGTCGTGGGCCCCGCCCGGGGGCAGGCAGCGGGAGCCGCACACCTTCAGTAACAACTCTGAAATGGGTTGTGTACGTCTGAATCACCGCTGGATTTTCCACAACCGCAAAATAGGGAGAGAACTCTAGATAACAAATAAATGGTTTTTTGTTTCCTTACAAGCCATTTACGGAAATTTTAGTTCAGAAATGCAGAATATTTTCAAAATAATGTATAAAATTGTTAAATCTCACATTTCAGCCCACAAATAGCAGCAGCACCTGAGACAGAGAGTTCCCTCAGAAGACCATCGAAAACACAGGCCCTCAGCATGCAAGAGAAACAGGGGACTCTTGATCGGGGGGCTTGAAATCTGTGCAACTTTGGCCAAATCACTTAACCTTTTCGAGTTTCATTTTCTTCATCTGAAAACTAAGAATGAAAAATACCTTTCTTTCAGATCAACACAAGGAACAGAGATGAGGTAAGCAAAACGAAGCAGCGAATCTGATGCAGCGCAGGGTCCCCACACGTACATCATCAGCGGCACTTACTGCTCTCTGTCATGGCGAACACTGGTCACCACATGCACGAAGCACAGTACTTGAAGTTGCAGAAGCCACACACAAAACAGAAGACGCGGCCTTTCAGACACAACAAGGGAAAACACAAACGGACGGAATCCTGTCTGTGAAGCAGGATTTCTCTTACCGCGTCCTCTCAGAGAGGGCGGCAGAAATAACCAACGGCTGGGACAGAAGTAACAGGTGCAGCCGCCCACTGGAGGCTGTGAATTCCCAGGAGGCTCTGCAGGGATCTGGTGCGGGGCTCGGACTGCCAGAGAAAAGGGCAAAGAGCATTTTAGGTGGACAAAAGGGCACATGCGGCTCTGCGCAGAGGTAAATAATATGTTTTCCAGTTAATAAAGTTCTTTCTGGTTTTAATGCATTCACAGGAGCCTCCACCTTGACCTTTCACCTCACCAGTCTTTACCTTGAGAACATGGTGCACGGAGATTTCAGTCAAGGCCAACCTGGAAGGTGGCTGAAGGCTCGCAGTTGCTAGATGCATCTGCCATGGGCGATGGCGCCTTGTCAGCTGGCCAAAGAAAGGAAGCAAAGAAAGTACAGAACGTGGTCACCTGTGAGGCCAGCACTGCCCAGAGACTGATGGTCTCTCTCCTTTCCCCTCTTCCTCTCTCTCCCCTTGCTTCATTCCCTTCCTCTCTATCCCTCCCTCCCCTTCGCACTCTCTCTCCCTCTCTCCTGTACACAGAGAATCTGATTGCTTCATTTAGATAGTCGTTCCTCCTGCATGAAGTTGTCTGGCAAGCCTGTCGACGGCTCCCTTTGGCTCAGGGTCCTGCTAAATTAGGTGGCCAGGATGATGCTATGGCGGTCCACATCAAGTATGACCATGAATTTGTAAGGAGTCAGCCAGGGGCAGGTGGCTGTGGGCATAGTCACGGACTCCCCTCAGATCCCGCCGCTGCTCCTCAGTCATGCCTGGGGTTGGAGGATCTTCCTGTTTGAGTACAGAAGATGGGGTAAGGTGGCCAAAGAGGCAGGGTCAGCTTGGGTCCCAGAGAGATAGCCCTTACACCAAGCACACTGGTGCTAAGGAATTTTCTCATTGTCTAATGTGTCCCCACAATTGTGCTGTGTTAGGGAGACTCATATAGAAATTAAATGAGGATGATGACAATAATCGCTGATATTTATTTAGGCATTAGGCCAGATACTCTCATTTTATTTATGTGACAATATATAACTCCATTTTGTTATCACTTATATTCCTTTCTAATGGATAGAAACACTGGAATTCAGAGTAGTCAAGTCACACCTGTCAAAGCTAACAAGTGCAGGTTCAAGATTTGAGCCTCATTCTTTCTGGCACCGAAGCCGATGGGCTTAATCACACTCTCACAGTGTTTCAAAGCTAAAAGGAAATATATGGGAGAAGGAGCATGTCTCATAGAAGAAACCTGAGACTAGAAATCAAAGAAGGGGAAATATCAAGAGATAAACACTCAAGATTGAAAGATTCAAAAGATCTCTACGTAGCACTTGGTCAGTGCCACCGATCTGGTAGGGGGTAAATACCAATCAACTCACCTTCTGCTTGTGCTCAACAATATGTACAGGTGACTTAGGAAACTGTCTGCTTTCAGAACCCCAAAGCAGCAAACAATGACCCACTTTGATGGTCAAGCTGCGAAAAAATGAAGAGGGTCCCAGGTTTGCGATTCCCTAATAAGGTGTTACCTCCGTACCCTGCACCTGCTGGTATAAACTAAAGCATTTTACAATAATCACCAAGTAGGCATCTTGAAAACATAATGTACACTTAATTGCACTGGATAATTCTGAACTTGATCATGTCTTCACTACAACAGATTTTGTCTTATATGAAACCAAATTTGTCCAGATAAAAATTAACATCCCAAGTGGCAATTGCACACAACACTCCCAGTCAGCCTTTGGGGAAACCTGCCCTAAATAATTCCTGGGTAAGAGCTCTTCAAACTTCGGACAGAAAAAAATTCCAAGTCAAAATAAAGGGGGCTTGCCACCCAGATCCCATTCTCTGTAAAATCACCAACAATAAACCAACCAGGAAAAAAATAAGAGACTAACAGCAAGCAGAAAGAATTAAAGGTCCATCAAGATCCCATTATAAGGTCTAGAATATTGTTATTGAGTCAAACATTTTACTGTTTTGAAGAGAGTGTCACATTAGGGAAACAGTTTGACATAATATTTTTCTTTAGGTTGCTGGCAGCCACTGTGTGGTACCAACGAAGACTTGGCATCACTCTACCGCGGGATGAGATGCCCTCCACTTATGGCCTCTCCCCTTTTCCATACACCACAGCATATAATTGTCACCACACAGACATTGAGCAATGCAATGGGTCTCTGTTTGTCTGGTAAGAAACCTGATGAAATTTCGGTATTTGCTGAACCTTTCGGGGGTTTCTCTGAACTCCTAATTCCAGACAACTCATGAAGCTAATGGAAACTGGGTGTGAACCACCCAGGAGCTCTGCCTATTGACAGTTCCCTTCTTGTCCTAGCCCTTGGGAAGCCACAGTCCTTGGGCTTTTCTTTTTTTAAGCCAGAGGGTAAGAACTCAAAACAGACACTAAACTGATCTCCTGACCTCATTCTAGCCCTGCTGGCTGCGAAAAACAAAACACTCCTGACCTGAATCTTCACCATCTTGACCCAATTCCTGCTAGTGGTCACCTGTCTTCTCACTGGACAAAGCCACAGAGATCCATCCAGCCACTGGATAGGAAAGTCCCCTGGTTGCAAAGTCAAGATCTGAACCATCAATCAGGAGGTGAAACCTGGGGGTGGCAAGTCACTTCCAGGAGGCTGAATGTGGGGGTGGCCAACTGATAGGACATTGCTCATTGCCAGTCTGAAGAGCTGAAAAACAACCTAATGGTGCCTGTCTCGGGGCTGGTCCATTCCATTGTGATAGCAAATAAAGGTTACAGAGCAAAAGATTATGACTCACATCCTGGCATAGACAACACCTCAGGGTTAATTAAGGAAATAAAAAACAAATATTAAGGCAATTTCAAGGTATATTTTCAGTTTCCCTTGGAAGGTTGGGCATATTCTCATTTTCATCTTATGAATTATTTTCTTTTTTGAAGAGTTGACATGAACACACTATCTATATACCAAAATGGCCCTAGTACCTGGCTCCGTTCCCTTGTGCCCTTTGTTAAACATGTACTGGGGACAGACACATGTCTACTGCTCTGCCTTTTTGTCTTCTCTTCACGCACTGTATGGTGTGTGTGTGTGTGTGTGTGTGTGTGTGTGTGTGTGTGAGAGAGAGAGAGAGACGTTGGGTCAGGCACCCTCCACCACGTCCTCAAGTGTAGACGTGTGAGTTCTTTAGCCCAAAGAGACAGTCCTTCTTACTTTCTTGCTACTACTGCCCATCATTCTTTATACACATATTAGGTCAAAACATACGAAATTGCCATTTTTTTGTAGGTAAAAAGTGGTCGGTGCAGGTGTTGTATGAGCATCTGTACAGATCATATAATGCGTGTGTTCGCACGTGTATGTGTGTGTGAGGCAGAAGCACTGTGCATACTTTACTTCAATTACTTTTTACAATATCTTATAAGGTAGGTCAGTTTCTCTAAGGTACATTTGTGAAAACACGAGCTGGGAAAATGCAGAAACTTGTCTGTCTAAGGTCTTCCAGGATCTGCATTCCGATTTCTAGCCCCAGGTCACATAGGCTCCTCCTGGTCCCCATTATGGAGCCTAGTGCATGGTCTATTTGGTTCAGACTATGGAAACCTCTTGACTTCAGAGGTATCTTGAGAAGAAACTCAAGCGTGTGCTCTCAAGCTTACAGCCGTCTCTTCGTCTCTTCCCAGGATGTGGCTGGCCTCGCACAAGTGGGTACGTCAGCATGTTCCATGTGTGCCTGGCTCTCTAGCAAACACTAGTTTGGAATGTTTCAATGACTTAATGATTATTTCTACAGGAAACTGTGAATAGATTCTTCAAGTCATTTTTGGGGGGATGCCCAGGTTTGGGCAAAATCTTGCACTTATCTTAGAGAAATGCTTGTTTTCCCAGAAATTTGAAGGGAAAAAAAATGTGCTTAGAATATAGTTGAGCAAAGGTGTCCAAACACTGTGAAATCTAGTTTCTCTCCTCTCCCAAATTACAGAGCGTGAGAAGTGGTTTCCTGGCCTTCCGGTTCCTGCTCAGTGCATTTTGGGAAGTGAGACCACAGAGTCTAGATTTACATTGTTGGGAGGTTTTGTTGTTTTTTTGTTTTTTTTGTTTTTTTTGTTTTTTCAGTAAATGCTTATACAAATCCATCCTTTCCTGTTGGTTTTTGACTAGTTTATTTGCAACTCACATTCTTGGCTGCACTGAAGTGATTAAAAAAACAAAAAAAAAACCCTTCACTAGACTTTGAGAACATTGCGTTAAACCCTATTCACCGTTCACATTTTTAGTGACCATTGGCAGCGAGAAAGCTGCCTTTGCAGGAGAAATCACACCATCTTGAGGATTCTCTGAGCAGGGAGTAGGACAGGAAGAGGCCAACATAACACACATGAGCATGACAGAGTGACAACACCAGGTAGCTCTGTCCCAACGATCTCGTTCATGAACTGAAAAGTCAGGAAAAGAGAGTCACCCCCAGTGCAAACCTTCGGGACCACACTGTTGTCAAATTGAGTTCACTGCCTGCTCACTGGTTTGTTCTTTGGGGTCTGCAAGGTTCCCGAGAGATTTGTATGTATGTGCCTTCATTTTAAGGGTGCCTAAAAGTAATCAGCATAAGTATATCCTGGATTATTTGGATGACTGACCACCTTGTAACCAAGAACTAGGCAGGATTTCGGGGTCCATGTTTGAAGTTATCCTCACAAATTACTGGTAAGTATTGAAAAAAGAACAGGGAGAAGTGAATAGGCTTCTGAAGGAAGCTTCCAGGGGAGTGGAAAGGTGAGAGAAATGCCTTCCCCCTGTGCATTAATGAGGAAAGTCAGAAATATACTCACAGCGGGAGTCATGATACAGTTGTGGCAAAATTATACCAATTGTCACACTGATTTAATGTAGATTATTTAAAACTTGTTGGATTTACTGGCCATGTGTAGCAACATGGATGGACCTTGAGGGTGTTATGCTGAGCGAAATAAGTCAGGCAGAGAAGGACAGATATCATATGTTTGCACATGTAGGAGGACTAGGAGGAACTTAATGGAGGACCGTGGGGGAGAAGAAGGGGGGACATCGTGGGGGAGAGGGAGGGAGGCAAACCATGAGAGACTCTTGAATGCTGAGAAACAAACTGAGGACTGATGGATGTGGGGGGGAGGGGAAGGGGGGAGATGGGCATGGAGGAGGGCACTTGTGGGGATGAGCACTGGGTGTTATATGGAAACCAATTTGAGAATAAACTATTTGTAAAAAAAAAACTTGTTGGATTTATCTTTTTTTTAAATATTTTTATTTATTTCTAGGAGACAGAGAGAGACAGCGTGAGCAGGGGAGGGTCATAGAGAGAGGGAGACACAGACTCTGAAACAGGCTCCAGGCTCTGAGCTGGCAGTCAGCACAGAGCCCAACGCGGGGCTCGAACCCACGAACCGCGAGATCATGACCTAAGCGAAAGTCGGACGCTTAACCGACTAAGCCACCCAGGCGCCCCAAACTTGTTGGATTTATAATGTTAAATGTATGTATGGTGTGAATTTGTTTTGCTTTTATAGCTGTAAAAAGACTGTAGGTTCGCAGAGTGTGTGACCGGTACCAGCCCATGCAGACATAAATGTACTCATTTGCTAGAGCTACTCTAATGAAGGAGCACGGACTGGGCGGTTCTGATTATAGTAACATCGTATCTCACAGTTATGGAGGTTAGAAGTCCAAACCAACACGTTGGCAGGGCCCATCTGCCCTGAAGGCACCAGGGAAGGATCTGTTCCAGCTCTATCTCCGACTTTTGGTAGTTCCTTGGCTTGTGATAGCGTAACTCCAGTCTTCACATGAGGCTCTCCCTGTGTGCACGTCTGCACCCAAACTCCCCCTTTCTAGAAGGAAATCAGTCGGGTTGGAGTATGGACTCACCCTACTCCTCGGAGTATGACTTCATCTTAACTAATTATATCTGCTACAACCCTGTTTCCAAATAAGGTCACACTGAGAAGTACCAAAGTCAGGAGTTCACCATATGGATGGAGGTGGGGGGTTGGGGGGGAGAGGGTGACACAATTTAATCCATAGGAAATAACACAATAAAAATAATGTAAAACATCATTAAAGAGCCCATATATTTTCCCTGTAAAAGTAGTCTGCATATTCCTCATTTTGAGAAACATTAATTATAAGTTCTCATTTGCCCACAAGAAACCTTATAACAAATCTTTAACCATTAAAAATAAATTCTTGATGGATCAAACCATAGAAAATCTGGAGAAAATATAGGATTGAATATTTAGTCAGACCTCTACAAAAGGATGAAAGTCTCAGCCTAGAGGGAAAAGAAGAAAGTATGATGGAAAAAGACAAATGAGCTTAATGGCATAAAAATTTTGAGGGCAACTGGGTGGCTCAGTCAGTTGAGCTGTAAGCACAGAGCCCAATGTGGTTCTTGAACCCCAGAACTGTGAGATCATGACCTGAGCCAAAGTCGGACACTTAGCAGAATGAGCCACCCAGGCGTCCCGTGCTCTAGCACAGTTTAAAGGTTGTATTTGCTTAATTCCATCCAGAAGACACATGTTGAGCACCTACCATGTTAATCCCCAAGCCAGATGCAGTAGAGACAAGATGACTGTTACACGGTCTCAGCTCTGAAAGTTTAACAAATAATGTTGAGAAGACAGGAACAGAGGAAGCCCAATAAGTGGCGTCTCCTCTCCACTGGGCTTCAGAACAAACAGAAATAAGATAAACAATAAAAAGTAGATGGTTAATGTATCAACTTTATCAACAACAAAGACTAGGTTGAAGGACAAAGCTTAGTGTGAGAGTCAAACTGGATGTAGCTATTTTCCCCCGCTATGTTTTGCCATTCCTTTATCCTGTACTCTAACCTTGGAACAGCCCAACAGAGGGTAAGCTTGGGTCTGCAAAGTAGACACACACACTTCAGGTCTTGCCTCCCACTGGTCAAAGTGGAGAGGAAATGAGAAAAGGACCAAATATGCACCCTCAGGACCACTGGTGGGTGCACTCCGTCCAGGGAAGATACATGGGCCAAAACCGGCACCCACTGAGCAGAACTACCTCCATAAGGAAAAGTCAGGAGCAGCAAGGAGCCAGGAATGTTAAGGGAATAATCCTTCTTCGTGGAAACAAGGAAAATGGAAAAGAGACCTTCACTCCCATGAAGACATACACACAACTCTGTGACTTGAGTCTGACTATGATGTTCTAAAAGTGGTGTAAACAATGCCCTTGGAGACACAAAAAGGAAAGGAACTCATGCTGACAGGGGAGAAGTGGTGTGTGGAGAAGAGGTGGTTGTCTCTGCATGGAAAAGATGAGTAGGGTTTGGAAGGGAGACCAGGACAGCAACGGTGGGGGAAGGGGCGGACGGCAGAGGGAGCAATGTGACTCCAGGTGCAAATGTGCACATTCATGGAGACCTAAAGAAACTGGTGTCCAGAGGAATGGAGGCCATTCCAGTTACTTCAGGAGGCCAATTTCATCTGGACGGTTATGGGCTTGGCCTAAAAGGCAAACTTCTTCCAACTCTTTTAATTTATTGAACACTGCAAATGTACTTCTTGTGACTCAGGATAGGGTTGGGTTCAAGCCTGAGGGAAACTCAATCAGGGACGTGGGAGCCAAAAATGGGGACAGGAGAACCTGTTGTCCAGGTTACTGGATGATTAACAAACAGTGATTGACGTTATGATGTGGCCATTTTGAAGTAGATTTGTCAAAATGTCTCTGATAGCTTGGAATAACCTTTAAGTGAGTTTGTACTTTATTCCACAGAAAATGGGAAGCAAGAAAGAGTTTTGAACCGTTATTATATGACAAGTGCCACACTAGTCACTGTATAAAGTGACACCAGCCTTCCAGGCATTCATATTCTAATCAGGACCCACATGTGTGGCAGTAATTTTCATGTACATGCAGGGAGGCATAGGGTGACGCATCACTCACCTGTCAGAGATATCCCTCTGGCGACAGGGTGAGCCCTTGGTCAGAATGGACACTGGAGGCAAGGGCTTGGTACAGAAAGCAATTGCAATGGGCCAGGCAGGGAGCGAGACGATCGCAGAGTGGTCAGGGGATATGAAACCAAACAATAACCCCAAATCGTGTCACCTTTTAGATGTGCGTAACTTAAAAGCCATTTTCACATTTTGATTCGACAGGCTCTTTTTCGGAGGTTGTGATGGAAAGTTTTCAGACCAACTGCTCAGATTTCAAGTAAACAACATACTTTTTTGTTGATTTAACTCCAATCTGACCCAACTGTGAAAAAGTAATTGCATTGACCAGGCTGTCTGTTTGTACACTTAGAAAACTATAGGTTTGATTCCCAGAGGTTTTTATTTTGCCAGGAATCAGAACCACAATGGATGTAAAATTGTGAAACTTGGCGGTCAGGAGGGGAAATGGGAAGTTCATCGTGAGAGGACGGGGGGAAGGAAGCGCAAGTGTGCACGGGGACCAAAGGCGGCAGACCTGTGGGTGCCTGGACAGAAGCCGCTGTCTGCAGGTGACTATTCAGCTTCCCCTGAGCAGCTCACACAGTGACACGCGTCCATTCAAATCTCACATGTTTATGGAAGGCCCACAGCGAGCCAGGCATTCTTCCAAAAGCTAGGGGTGAATAGAGCAGTAAGTACACTAGACAAAACTTACCCTCAAGGCACTTATCTTTTAGCAAAGAAGGCAGATAACCAAACTCAGATAATGAGAGGAATAACAACTATGGTGGAGGGTGGTGATTATTATGGAGAAAACAGCGTGGAAGGTTGGAGAGGATGGTCCCTGCTGGGGTGAGTGGTGTGTGGAGGATCTTCCCCAAGAGGCTGATATTTGTACAAAGACCTGAAGGATGTGAGAGAGTAAATCAGTGATGGTCCTCCAGCTGAGCGCCCAAAGGCACCTGAGAGTGCACGCTCAGGACTGTACTCACCCCTCCCTTCTCCACGGTGAGAATCGGGAGGGGCCCACCGCGTCCCCTGGGTTAGCCAGAGGCACCAACACAAGCTGCTTCCCAAGCGGTCCTGGCCTTGCCCTTCTGCTGGCTCCGCGTTCGGGCTTTCACCAAGGCCTGCCCACTACCTCCTGAGCACCTCTCTGCCTTGTCCCTCCCTCCTAAGTCAGCATCAGCCTGTCCAACCGCACTGGCCCCTACGCGTCTCTAAGGTCTATGCTCCACACCAGAGCCTGGCTGAGGCTGCCCCCTCTAAGCTAAATCCCCACTACGCCTCTGCCTTGCATAGAAGGCCACCTCGTGTCCCCATTACCTCTAAGAAATCGAGAAGCTTTCTGCCACAGCCAACAGGCCTCCCCGATGGGACCCTTACCAGTTCTCCACCCAGGTCTTCTAAACAAGTAGGTGTTCCTTCCCAACACACAACATGCTACAACATTGCTGCCTACATTTGTTCCTGCCATGCCTTGTGCTTAAGTGTGCTCCTGTCTGTCTATGCCTGACTGTAGATAGCTCACGCTCAGCCGAGTGTGCTCCTGACTATACATGTCTAACTGTAGATAGCTCACGCTCAGCCGAGTGTGCTCCCGTCTGCCCATGTCTAACTGCAGATAGTTCACGCTCAGCTTGAGCATCACTTCGTGCAGAGAGTCTGACCTCCCATTTCTGTTGAAGTGCGTCTCCTTTGGAGCTCTCCAGGCTGCGGTTCCTCTCTGCAGAGGTGTCTGTCTCCCCACAGAACTCAGCTGTCCGCGGGCGATGGGCACTCACTCATCCTGACCTCTCCTAGCGTACTCCCTGTTGAACTTTCCAAAGAAACGAATTCAGGGTTAAGGCCCTTAACAATGCAGGAAGTGCTTATACTTTAGACCAAAGTTGGATGTTTCCTTACTTATAACTCTCTCTACAAAACAATAACGTCACGGGGCTGCAGAATGGTTTGTGCTCCCCAGTGCAGGAAGTAGGAGAGCACTGCTGTTCATAACCTTCCTCTTGGGGTCAAAGCAGAGGCCACTTTGTGGCCTGCGTGTGGGCAGCGCTGGTCTGTGCGGGACAAGGGAGAGAATTCCCTATTGATTCCAGAATTGAGATCGGAGTAGTTGAGGGGTTGAGGGGTGCCTGGGCGGCTCAGTTGGTTAAGCATTCAACTCTTGGTTCTGACTCAGGCCATGATCTCACGGTGGTGGGAATGAGCCCCAAGTCAGACCCTGTGCTGACAGTGTGGAGCCTGCTTGGGATTCTCTCTCCTTCTCTCTCTGCCCCTCCCCCACATGCACACAATCTCTCTCTCAGAAATAAATACAAATAAACATTTAAAAAAAGACTCCGAGTAGTTGACCACTTCAGGCTGAAACGGGGAAGAGAGCATATGCAAGCCAGGAGTGTTGGCAGGAGGCCCTAGGTGCTCACTGTGAAATTTTTAGTAACGTTTCAAATCTTACTCTGTCTATAAAATGCGTGGTGTGCAAGTATACAGAGTGTGTGCGTGTGGACGTGCATGCCTGCATGCACAGGTGGGGCGCAGTTTAGGAGAGGGGCGTGGGCTCGCGTCAGTGACGAGGGGCCTAGCAGAGCCTGCGTGCCGGGGTGCAGGGGTGGGGACGCTGGGGACACCCTGCTGGCAGTGTCTGGGGTCTCTGAAGCAGCACAGGCCACGTGGTCTGTGGGATGCGGACCTTCAGGTCACAATGAGGTGGTTTCGAGGCCCCACCCAGCTTTCCTCGGCTGTTTGACTTCTCTGAGTCGTCACCCCACACAGGGGATAAACCAGACTGCCCCTGGCTCCAGAGACATGAACGAAGTGCTCGGTGCTTTGCACTCGTGGTGACCTTCACCAGCTCTGGGGGTGGGGCGCTGCGTCTGGCAGCGGGGCCAGAGCAGAAGCCGGGAGACAGTAGACAGCCGATGAGAGGCGCTGAGCAGTCCTCCCGAGAGAGAGGGTTAGGTAGACAGACGAGGGGAGCCCTGAAGGGCAGACCCAGCTGACCCTGTAAGACCATCCAAGAGCAAGGAGGGTCTTCAAGGGAGCCGCGGTGCTGTGCATGCGTGACAGGCTGCGTGTTCAGCCATGCTGCTCCCCCCTCTGTGTTGGCAGAGGCCCCCGGTGTTGGCAGAGCACCCCCGTGTTGGCAGAGCACCCGTGTGTTGGTAGAGCACCCGTGTGTTGGCAGAGCACCCCCGTGTTGGCAGAGCACCCCGTGTTGGCAGAATGTCACCTGCTGTCCATCACTCCCTCCCAGAGACCTGGCCCCTCCAGGCTTAGCTCTTCATTCCCCAATCAGTTCTGCCCTCCAGTCGCCTAAGGACCGGGTACTTGACTATGCTTCCTTCCTCGGGTTTTAGATCTGATGTGTGAACTGTATTTTCCATTCTCTGCAAAGAGAAACAAATCTCACCCATTTTCCTATCATTATCTCAGACAGATGGTCCACACCTACCCGAGGCTTCTGTGACCTCACACTGACCACTTCCTTTGTTCTGGACCTTCCCCGAACACTTGAGAGTAAGCATATAAATCGCCATGTATGGGAGCCTCGGAGAGAAGAGAGGAAGTTTAAGAAAGGATGGAGGAGAACCAGGACGGAAGCCTCTGAGAACAAAGAAAATCAGCTCAATACGGCTACTTTGTACTCACCACGACAGGCCCCATCGTCACAACCTCCACCAACATTCACTGGACACCTGCCATTTCTCAGGTACATGGATTGCCCCGTCTAAACCTCCCAATAACCCAGTAAGGTGGGTACTAACACTAGCCTCATTTCACGAATGAAGAAATGAGACCTAACTTCCAAATATTAACAGCTAGTGAGTGATGGGAGATAGAAACTCTTGATACCATCATCTGACTTGCTGAGTTGTGCTGGTAACCGGGTTACAATAACTGTACTGAGAGAGAGGTGATTGTAAACTAGCACCAGGGTGGCAGAGAGAACTAGCCTAGACGTCACAGGACTAGATAGCTAGACCTCTGTGTCCCTCATCTGGAAGATTAAGGGATGACACCAGACAACCCTCAAAGATGCACACCAGCTGCAAAGTTCTGTGTAGAAACATCACCTACTTCTCGATGTGATGAGCATCACTTTTGAATACAGATGCTTATATTCTAAGGGGTTATTGGAATTATTATGAGCAGGTTAATCTGGGAAGGTCCCTGAAGTTTTGAGAAGTATTTTGAAACCAGAAAGGAAATGGCATGAAGAAGAGACATAACAAAGGTCAGGCAAGGATATGGTCAGAAAAATGACTAAAAGGAAGGGGGGATGAGTCATGTGCACAGGGTCACCAGCAGAGTCTCCAGCTGCAATGGGCTGCACTATTGCAGCAGGAAATGGGCACCATCGGTTAGGAAAGGACCAGGTGGTGAACAGTCCTAAAACCAAGGCATTGAGGTCAAAAATTAGTTATTGGGGAAGAAAATCTCTACCCACCAAGGATTCTGAACTTGTGAAGATAAAAGATTATTAGATAAATTAGTTTCTTCATCCATTAATTTATTTTCTGGGTAAAGCAGGAACACGGCTTTCTAACAGGAGCTTTTGAAAGTGAAAGGTAGGTAGGAGGGCACGTGTGGGGATGAACACTGGATGTTATATGGAAACCAACCTGACAATAAACTATTAAAAAAATCACTCAGTATGTCAGAAAGAAAAAGAAAAAAAAAAGGAAAGGTAGGGAAGGGGACATTGCTCTGGTGTGACATTCTAAAAGCCACCTGAGCCAAATAAGATGTTCTGGGGACACAAGGCTTAGCTCTCCTCAGGGCATGCTTGTGAATGTGTGTGTGCTGAGAGGGCAGGGTGGGGAGCATTATGTGAGTCTGGTTTCTGCACAAATGTAAGAGGAAATTGCTGAGGTCTGCGTGCTAGGGGCTTGGCTTCTTAAAAACGATGGCTGGCATATTTCTTAATTTATTCCCAGAATGTGAACTTCCCCAGTGCACCACAAGTTTAAACTTTGCTTTACCTTTCTAAAATCTTAGTAGTCAGGAAAAAGATCTTTATCCAAGAGGAATATAATTAATGAAACTCCGAATTTTTTTGGAAGATGGCTCTTCTTCTGAACCATTAGAACACAGCAAGCAATAATCCTGATAAGATTATTGGTTTTGAAAAAAAAAAAAAGATTATTGGTTTTGATAATAAACTGCATAGGCTAGTTCTTATCAGACTCAAACATTCTTCCTAGGAAAAGACATCATAAAAATATTACTTTCTATTCTCCTGTTTCTGAAATATATTTTCTTAAATTATAAATGTGACATAGGCACATTTAAGATTTGGATTTTCACTCCTATGTGAGATTGAAGAAACAAAAGAAATGAACGTAAGGGGTGGAGACAAACAAAGAAACAGACTCTTAACTGTACAGGACACACTGATGGTCACAGAGGGGCGTTGGTGGGGGGTAGGAAATAGGTGATGGGGACTGAGGAAGGCACTTGTGGCAAGAACTGGGTGAGGTGCGGAAGTGCTGAGTCACTATATTGTACATCTAACACTAATATCACATTGTATGTTAAATAGCTGGAATTAAAATTTTAAAAAGAAAAGAAGAAAAAGATTTAGATTGTCCAGTGTGTTTATGGGGAAGGTTCTGGGCCGAGCTGAGAGCTATGTTGGACCAGGGAAGGAAAGTGCTAATGTGAGTGTATATTTACATGTGCCTGGCACTATGCCGGCCACTTTATTCACATAATTTCACTGAATTGCTGTGATGCTCCTACACGTAAAAACAGGGCCATTGGGTTGCTAGTCTGCATCGCACACCCAGTAGGTGCAGCTCTAAGGATGCAGACAAGCCCTGTCTACCCGACTTCAAAGTCCATGACTCTTCAACCAGCAATAGGTTCGTGCTGCTGATTACCCCATTTTGCCATCCAGGTGGAGAAAAGCGAGCTCTTATCTGTTAGTAAAACTCGTTGGTGTTAAAAATAATACATATTATGTATTATGTTATAAAAATGTATAGTATAATACAATAGTAAATACACATAACACATAGATACTTTAGAATCAATTCTAAACTGAACTTTCCAATTTGCTCATTTGCTGCCTTCGGGCTGGGAATGTGGTCAACTAACAGGAGCAGACGCCTCATTCAGCTCTATCTTAAATCTCATAGCCAGAATCGGCCCACTCCTCTGGGCCACCATTGCTACTGCCTAGACCCTGTCTCCCCATCTCTCTTGCCTGGATTGGCGCCATAGTTCTCCATGGGAGAGATGTCTGTCTCACCAGAGTAAAAGACCAAGTGCTTAAGGGGCTGAGAGACCCTGCCTGTGTGGCTGGTGGGCGTCTCTCTGACCTCATCTCCTGCACATTTCCCCGCCACAAGCTTTCCCCTCTGCTAGACAGGCCTTCCCCTCCCAGGATACAGACGCACGCCCTGCTTCAGAGCCTCTGCTCTTGGCTTTCCTTTCCTGCTGCCCGGCACACTCTTCCTCAAGATGTGGCGTGGCTTGCTGCTCTAACTCTTTCAGGTCTTCTGGAATGTCAGCAGCTAAGTCAGACTTTCTCTGACGACCCTGTTTTAAAATTGCAGCCCTATCCCCTACCCCTGCAACACGCGTCCTGTCCATCTTCCCCGCTTTACTTTCCTCCACAGCACTATGTTCTTTCATTCACTGTATTTCAGCTAGTTGCCTTTGTTTGTACTATTTTATTTTTGCATTTAAAAATATTTTATTTGGGGGGAATCTGGGTGGCTCAGTCGGTTAAGCATCTGCACTTGATTTCAGCTCAGATCACGATCCCAGGGTCGTGGGACGGAGCCCTATGTCAGGGGGCACTGAGTGTGAAGCCTGCTTGAGATTCTCTCCCTCTCTCCATCTGCCCCTCTCCCCACTCACGCTCTCTCCCTCTAAAAAACAAATAAACAAAATAATAAAATGTTTAAAAGTATTTTATTTTTGCATTTAAAAATATTCCAAGAAGGGATCCAATACTAAGTTGCCAACAGAATTCACGGTACTAAATCACTAAGAATCCCTGACCTGCGGGTTCTACTTTTTTTAATTTTTATTTTTGCCTTTGAAAATATTCCGAGAAGGAATTCAATGATAGGTTGCCAATGGAATTTGTGGCACCAGGTCCCTAAGAATCGCTGAACTACATGTTCTACTCCTGAAAAACAGCTTTATTGAGCTATAATTCACATACAATAAAATATACCCACTTAAAGCGTAAAATTCAGGGGTTTCCAGTAATATTAACAGACTTATGCAAGTATCACCAAAGTCAAATTTTTGAGCATTTCATCACCTCAAAAAGAAATCCTATGCTCATTAGTCACTCCTGCCCCACCCCCACCCCCTACTGCTTAGCCATCACTCATCCACTTTTGGTCTCTACAGATTTGCCTGTTTTGGGCATTTCATATGAAAGAAGTTATGCAATGAATGATCTTTTGTGACTGGCTTTTTAGTATAATGTTTTCGAGGTTCACCCACCTTGTAAAATACATCAGTACTTAGCTCATTTTTCTGGCCACATCATATTCTATTTTAGGAGTGTATTTGTTTGCCCATCATCAGTAGATAGACATCTGGGATGTTTACATTTTTTAGCCATAATGAATAATGCAGGTATGAACACTGATGTGCAAGCTCTTGTGTGTACCTGTGTTTTTATTTCTCTGGGGCAACCCCCTAGGAGCGGAATTGCTGGGCCACAGGGCAGCTCTACACTTATAGTTTCTAAGGAACTGCCAGAATGTTTCCCAGAAGTGGGAAACCACCACTTTCAAATCACAATAGCGATGTGGGAGGGCTCCGATTTCTCCACCTCCTCTCCATGCTTGCTATTATCTGTCTTTCTTATCATAGCCATTCCAGTGGATGTGAAGCCATGCCTTGTAGTTTTGATTTACATTTCCCCAGGGACTAGGGATGTTGGGCATATTTTCATGTGCTTATTGACCACTTGTATAATCTTTTGGAGGAAATATCTGGTCAAATCCTTTGCCCATTTTAATTGGTTTATTTATTTATTCATTATTGAGTTGCAGGTGTTCTTTATATAACTTAAATACAAGTCTCTTACCAAATATACAATCTCAAAGTATTTTTCCCAACCTGTGGCTTGTCTTTTTCATCTTTATTGACTGCTATTCATTGTAAAATTCACTTGAGCCATTTGGCAATATTGCTAGCACAGATTAACATAACTTTAGACTATAAATAGAAGTGTAGAGTCTAGATCAAAATATACCTATTGGCTGCTAACCTGACTACTCTGAAATGATGAAATCAGCTTAGAGCACCACAGCATAGAAGACATACTCCCAAAAATGAGATAAAATCTTCCCACGTTGAACAAGGATCTGAAAATCATTCTATATTTCATATGAGGACCAGAATAGGAAGCAGATTATATTTAGCACAGAATAAGGATTCTCCAGTTGGTAAAGGATACCCATGTAATCCTCTGGAAAACAAAAGTAAAATAAGCAGACGCCAAAGAAAGAAACACATTTGGGATCTATATAAGGAAAAAATTACAAAGGACACACAGTGCCAAGTACTCAATAAGTATTCATTAAACTAACCCATAAAGGAACAAATTAGATGTATCCAAAAGTCGAACAAGCTGTTTCAACAAGGAGTAGGCTCCCATGACTAAAATGTTCAACAGAGTGAAGACACGTGCTGCTCCTGTGGTGGAAAGGCTTCTTGTATTGATAAAAAAGATTGCATGAGGTAACCTCCAAAGTTAGAAAACTCCAATTGATGGAGATTATAATTTTTTAATTAATTTAATTAATTAATTTTAAATTAGTAACATACTCACAAGGAAAATATTAAGGTAAAAGGAATTCAGTGAAATATCAGACTTTAGATTTTCATCCCATCCCTGCGTCCCCTTCATTCACCCAGTGTCCCTCTCCAGAGGAGCCAGATTTTCTTGTTGAGAAATTTTTCTTGTTTGTTGTTTCTTGTCCAGAGATATTCTGTATTTATGGAAGTGTATATGACAATACACTTTCACACAAATGGTAGCATGTTACACACAATGTTTTGCATCTTGCATTTTCTACTTTAATATCTACTTGGCAGGTTGTAGGTTATATAAGTACAGAATGGCTAATTCTATTGTTGTTAAAGGGTTATAGAGAGTCCCATAGTTTGGAACTACTATAAATTTAGCCAGACCTCTGTTGATGGATATTTATACTGTTTTCCATTTTTGTTATTACAGACGATGCTGCTGTGGACATATGCATTCTTAATTTTGCATTTGTAAAAACAATTGTCTTTAGGATAAATTACTAATAGAGCTGCTTGAGTCATAATAGTCTGCGCTGCTGTTTTTGGCCAACACTACCAAATTTCTTTCCATTGAGATCTCACCAATTTACTCTTTCACCCGAAATATTTGGGAATATCTATTTCCCCTCACTCTTAACCCCTCACTCAATACAGTGTTTTTATTTTTTAAATCTTTGCCAATATCATGGTTGAAAAATGGTATTCACTGTCACTTAATTTTCATTTCTCTTATTATGAGTGAAGTTCAATATTTATAGTAATCCTTAAAATTTTAAAGAGCAGTTGTATAATTAAAATATATATTTATATATTTAATATTTTATTTATACACATATATATGTATATATACATATATCCCTAGCTAGTTTGTAGTTGAGTCATTTTCCTTTTCCTTAGTTATTAATTTGCATTCTTTATCTATTAGGGAAATTAGTCATTTGTCCATGATATGAGCTGCAAATTTACCCCCAGTTATAATTGTATTTTGACTTTATGTTTTTCCCTCATGGAGTCAGTTTTTAATATTATGCAGTTGAATTCAATACTAGTGTTTTCTTTTATGGCTTCTGAGATTTATTTCAATTTAGAAAGACCTTTCCCATTCCAGAATTATATTAAATATTATCCTAAGTATGTTTTATTGCTTTTATGATTTTGTTTTTCACATTCTAATCTTTGCACCATCTGGAAGTCATTTTAAGTGAAGGGAAAGATTCAGGTTGCTAATTTTTGTCCAGATGCATACCTATGGTGTTTTATTGAGTACAAACAACAGATATGCTTCAGCAATCTTAGTATAATGCTTAGTATAATGCATAAATTTTCACATAAATTATCGCCTGCGAAAGGAGTAAATAAATAGTGGTATAATAATAACAGCAACAGTGAGAGGACAATACTAGCTAACCCTACACAGTGCTTACTATGTACAAAGCACATTTTACACGAGTACTACCAAATAGGTATTTCTAATCCTAACAAATGTCTGGATGCATTAAAATGATTGATGCAAGGAGCCAGATCCTTCCTGTAGTTCAGGATGACCTGGTTAGAATATGAATGAAAACATAGAGAACAAAATTTCTCACCTTTACAGTGGAACTGGGGCAAGGTCCAGAAATTAAAATAAAGTATTCAATTATCAGCTGTTATTTGTTGAGTACAAGACTTTGCACTAGGAGCATGGGATGAAGAGGAGCTGATCAGTCAATGCACTGCACTTGCAGTCCGTGTGCCCAGCATGGCAGACACTCACCGGGCTCGTGCCACACACTCACCAGGTATATGTCACAACAGTGGCACCAGCCAGCTCTGTTCTGATGGCCACACACATATTCTGATTGGGCACTGCCAGAGCTATATTGGTGTTAAATATCTGAATAGCACCATAGGGCTAAGTGCTATGGTAATTCTTTACATGCATGAAAAGTGCTCTAATATCTCCCTGTACATTTTCTTCATAACATTTACTACAATTATATACTTTTGTATGATTAGATTGTCTCTCTGCCACATTAGACTGTAAATTCCCTGAAATCTGGGACACATCTGTTTGGCTCAATACTTTACCTCAGTGCCTAGCATTAAGTAGGGTGTTCAATAGATATTTATCAAGTGAATGGCTTCATAAATTGTTCTGGAAGGAAGCAAATCAAATTTCTCATTAATTCTTCCTATCTCAACATAGGCATGGTTCATAGTTCTCTATATTCTGGTTTCCTCAGTTAAAAATGGGCATCATGGGTACCTGGGTGGCTCAGTCCGTTAAGTGTCCAACTTCAGCTCAGGTCATGAGCTCATGGTCTGTGAGTTTGAGCCCTGTGTTGGGCTCTGTGCTGACAGCTCAGAGCCTGGATCCTACTTCAGATTCTGTGTCTCCCTCTCTCTGCCCCTCCTCCACTTATGTTCTCTCTCTCTCAAAACAAAAACAAAAACATTAAAAAAAGGACATCATAATAAATATTACCTAATAGTGCTGCTATAAGAACTAAATGAAATGATGTGTCACCACCAACCACCATATTGAGTTCTTATGATACACCCAGGTCCTCTCAACCTTAGGAAGACCTCCTGGGTGAATGTGGTCGATACAGACAATTGTCCTGAGAGTATATGTCAGAATGTTCGGGCTTTCCCTTAATCCTGTGACTCAAACTCCAGCATCTGAAATCCACCAAGCACAGAGTCAGAAGAGAGGACCAAGTATTTCTTTTATGTATGTGTTCTGCTTTTGCTTAAGGTGTTTGTCTGAGACTTTTAAAACCACAGCGACAACACATCCTACAGATAGTAACAGAGAAGGAAGCAGAGTACCTGTCAGGCAAGTATAAACATTTTTTTATGACAAATGGTTTGTTTGTTCTTCCCTGAAGGGTTGTCATTCAGTATTCTGCAAAACTAGAGGAGCAATGTGTGAGATTTATCTCACATCTGCACCTTAAATGCCCTGAGGTTCCCAGTGCTGGTTTGCAGCCAGTGTACCTTTTCTGAGTACAAACTTGACACTATCCCTGAAGGCTTAAACACCTGTATGGAATCTATCTACTCTCAGGATGATAATTTAACATAGACTTTAAGATGTCTTTGGATAAAGCTATAATGTACATTTTGGGGACAAAATGCCCGCAGGAGATTATAAAACAACCGAACTCACGGTACATCCCTCCAGTTGTCGTCAGTATCCAAAGAGTTGCCTCCCAGAATAATGCATCTTAAATATGTTCTTCAAACACCCCACCTACATGTATTTTGAAAGATAATTGGGGAAGAGTTCACATATCTGAACTCACTTAAATGCCTCCTCGGTTTCAGGGTGATTTATTCAACCACCTACTGGACATCTCCACGTGGTGTTCCAGAAGCTCATCTACCTAGCAGAGTTCAGGTGGAATTCTTTATCCTCCGCCTGGATAATGGCCCCTTTGCCTGCCCAGGTACCCTCGCCAGAAACCTGGCTTGGGTTTCTCCCTCCCCTTAATCCCCCACATGTAATCACTCAGAACACCTGTCAATTTTGTCATCTGCATTTTGCCTTTTTCTTTCTTTCCTTCTGCTCTCCCCTGACACTGCCTTAGTTCCTGTCCCCATCATCTCGAGCCTGAACCATCACCAGTCTCCTGGTCTCGCTGGCTCCAGTCAAAGCTCCCTCTAACCCATTCTCTTCACTACTGGAGCGATGGCTCCCACTGCAAGTGCTATCAGGACTCCTCACTGACCCAAACCTTCTAATGACTCCCAAGTCCATAGGATAAAGTCCAAACAAGGCCATTTGATATGCACACGAAGCCTTTGTCACCATCACCCCTACCTATGCTGCACCTTAATGTCCGCCAAATGCAAACGGAGTTTCCTGAACACCATGCTATTTTATCCCTCTGTCTCTCAAGTGGTGTTCATTGTTTTTTTAATAGTTTATTGTCAAGTTGGTTTCCATATAAAACCCAGAGCTCATCCCCACAAGTGCCCTCCTCCATGCCCGTCTCCCTCCTACCCCTCCCCCCACCCCCATCAGTCCTCAGTTTGTTCTCAGCATTCAGGAGTCTCTCATGGTTTGCCTCCCTCCCTCTCCCCCATCAAGTGGTGTTCATTGTACCTGGAGTTTTCTTTCCCTTCCTGTTCTCTAAAGCCTAGTCATCTCCAACCACTCTGATCAGACCTCCTGCAACTTGCCTGAACTATAGGTGATGGTACCCCCTCGTCACGCTGATGAATCCACCTGTGTCCCTTTCTGCACCTTCTCATTGTATGGCCATTTGTGTGCGTGTTGGTACCACTTTCTAAACTCTAAGTGTCTTGAAACCGTATCTTTCATATAACTCAAATTCATCAAGCTCTCTCTCTGTCTCCCACCACTACCTTTGCCAAGCCACCATCACCTCTCCCCAGAACTGGTACAACGGATTCCTGACTAACTAGGTTCTCTGCTTCCAGTGTGTTCTTACTCTGCATTTGGAATGCTTTTAAGTGCAGACTGGTCCTTTTTTATGTATTTATGTATGTACAGACACACACACACACACACACATACACACACACACACATTCTTTGCTTCTTAACACAGGTTGGTGCCTCCGTATTTCCTTAGGACACAGATCAGCATCTTCAACAGGGCCCTCGTGCCCCTCAAGACCTCCCTGGCCTCACTTGTGCACCTGCTGCTCCCCTCTTCCTCTCCCTACCTCTGCCAACCAGCTGCATTCAGTCCCTTGTCTTACCATTAAACACAAAGAGGGGCTTAGATTTTCTACTGAAGGAAATAAGGTCCATACAGATTTCTAATCATGTGGGTATTGTGATACAAGTATACCAGAAAGGAGAAGAAACCCAGATCTATATCAATCAATTGGATGAGTCCCATGTAACCAGCTGGAAAATTGGTGCAAAAATCCGGGTGTAGCTTGTGTGATGGTGGTGCACACAATAGCGACAGTAAGACCAGAAGATATTTCAGAGACGGGGTCTGCAGGACTGGGCGCCTGGCAGGTCTTCCTGACTCGGAGGGAACAGCCAGGGTGGGGTCTCAGTTTAGAGGCTAAGACAAAGAGTGCTGCTAGCCACATGTTCAGTCACACGGAGGGACCCCCGAGCAAGGGAAATATTCCTATGGAAGCATAGACTGTATAGCAACACAGATCTGGAAGCATCCGCGTGACACTGGGAAGGGCAGATACGTGAGTGGATCTGCTCTATTGGGACTGAACACAACAGAGGCCAGAAGGTCCAAACAGAGGCTAAGCAAGTTCCCAGAGCAATGGAATGAGTGAAGAGGCATAAAGGAAGCACCAGCAAAGAGGCAGGCAGAGACTGGAATGCGTGATGTCTTGGAAATCAGAAAAGAAAAAGTTTCAGGAAGGAGCAGGTGGCCATTGATACCAAGTACCTGTCATACAAGGTCATGGAAAACCAAAGACCAAGAGAATGCTTCTGGATTTAGTAAAAGAGACTGCCATTCTTGACTTTTGAGGGAACTTCATAAGAAGATAAGTAATAATAAAAACCAGAGGAGAGAGGGCTAAGGAATAGGTTCTTATTAACTCCTGAAAACAAAAACGGTTTTGTGATCAGTTTAATTTACATATTTTGGGAAGCTGAGGAGGCAGGCCACTTTTCACTGGGCAGACATCCTGAAACACCTCTTTGTGTTCAAGAATAGGCTGCCGTATTTTGCAAGCAGACACCAAAGGCCACATTAAACAATTCTCTCGAAACCTCTAAGGCTGGGAAAGCTGTGAAAGATCCCAACATGAAATGTTTTCAGACGCTTTCCCAATCTTCCATTCCTGCCTATTCAGAAGAATACCTGCCGTCAGTTGTTCTAAGTGATGTCTGCGCTCTGTCGTTGCAACATGCAAAACAGGCAGCTGGCTGCACGCTTCCTGTCGGTGTTTTGCTCTTGAGTAACTCAGACCTGAAATAGGCCACGTCGCCAGCTATGCCTCCAGAGGCTTCTTCACGTTTTAGAAGACATCTAAACTCTTCTCCCTTCATTTTAAACCTCAGAGATACCTATCTCTCAACTTTCATTCAAGAAAATCAAGTGGCTGTGTCTACAGAGTCTTTAAATAATTGCTTTTAATTCACCACTTAGTGAACTTCAATGTGCCAAACATTATTCTGGTTTCTGGAAAGACAAATGAGTTTCTGGCCTCGGAGAGTTCACACGTGTGATAACATGTGTCCTTTACTCCCACAGGAGAAGTGTGAATTCCAGGAAGAGAATATGAAGATGTGTCAAGACTCCCAGCCCAGTGCCCCCCAGAACGGCCCCCTGCACCGTAAGGGAGCCAGTGCCCAGCATCGCTCTTCCCAGAAAATTACTCTGTCATTACAGTCCTTAAGCGGGGGGTGAACCGGCTGGAGAGCTAAGGGCTCCTTGTAAACAAACATGATTTCACAGGATTAGGCACACAGCTTATACTTTGTTCTTTTCCCTTCGGAGCAGATGTTAGTGATGGTTTTCTTCTGCTGGCTAGGAGCCTGATTACGATGTGCTCCAAACTGTGCAGGGAATGAAGATTATTAAAGGGACTGGAGGCACCTGAAAGGTCTTCATCTAAATGAGCAAACATATTCCCGCTTTTCACTGGAGGAACTCAGATCGGTTACAGCAACGATGTGAGAAACATCCCTGCCTCCTGAGGAGAGACTTCAAGCTAGGGAAATCTGCAAGATCAACAAAATGTTTAAGACATTTCATGTGCTCAACACAAGTCCAAAGGCTGCCAAGACGACTGCTTGGAACCTGAATTTACTGTGGATCTCACTTCATCCTTAATATGTTGAGTTGGTGGTGGTGTGATGTCTATGCAGACGGCTTTTCTTCTGGCTGTATCCCTTCCTCCCAAGAAATATAAATTTAGCCCTTCGGTATTCTGAATATCAGTGACCATGATGATGCCACGGTAAATTTCTAAATTTGAGCTTTTTGGTCTTGGTCGTGGTCTCTAAAAGTTAAATTTCATTTATCCAGTGATCGTTTTAATGTACTAACGTTTTGCACCCTCATGCCTTGACGTTCCTCTTAATCTTCTGCTCCCGACTGGAAGGCTCCCCACACCACAGGCTGGAGACGCTGCCGGCCTGGAGACAGGTTACCTCCTACCTTCTTGGGAGAAGAATTCTTGAAAATTCAAGGTCACTGGGAGTTCCCTACGATGAAATAGTGAATTCACCCAGGGCTATCTTGCTTTTCATTACATCCTGTTGGTTGAAACGGATGCAAACTAGTTACTCTCTAAGTGCTCCACTCTTGTTTATTGGGCAAGATAGTAAAGCGGCTTTCTAGCGGGTGTGAATGATTCCGACCAGTCCAAGAACTCGTTTTAACTTTTAAGTTTAGCCTTTATAAAGTGAGAGTATAAGCTTCTTGAGGACAAGCATTGATTTTAAGTGCTCTCTGGATTCGTTCTGCTGAGTAACTAGCAGGAATCAGAACACTTAGAGTCACAGAATTGGGGGACCAAGAGGAAGTTACAGACCACCCAGGGCAGCGCTGGCCTAGAAATACAGGGACACCCATAATGAGCTCCGTGTGTGCAATTCTAGGTTGTCTGGTTTTCACTTTTAAAAAGCAAAAAAAAAAAAAAAAATGTGGGGAGCGCCTGGGTGACGCATTCAGTTAAGTATCCAACTGCTGATTTAGGTTCAGGTCCTGATCTCAACGGTTAGTGAGTTCGAGCCTTGTGTTGGGCTCTGGGCTGACAGCACGGGGCCTGCGTGGGACTCTCTCTCCCTCTTTCTCTCTCTCTGCCCCTCTTCTGCTTGGGCATGCTATCTCTCTGTCACTGTCAAAATAAATAAATAAACAACAAACAAACAAATGTTAAAAATGAATTAAAAAAAGAAAAAAGGAGGGACATTAATCTTGATAACACATTTTATTCAATATAGCTAAAATATTGTTTCAACATACATTCAGTAAAATTATGAATAAGAGATTTTACAAATTTTCACACGCATCTTCAAATCCCAGCACATATTTTACCCCCGCGGCGCACCGGGACCGAGGCTGGCCACACTGCAGGGCTCAGCGGTCACACGCGCGCGCACGCGGGCAGTGCAGCCTGGGCTCTGCACCCTGCACCTGACAGGTGAGGAGGCAGATGCGGAGGGCAAGGCGGCCGGCCAGCTGACGAACGGCAGAGAGACGTTAGAGAGAAAGAGCTTTCACAACCTGACATTGCAGGATTTCCCCTACTGGGAAAGTTGTGATGACTTTTCCCACTTACTAAGCCCACAGAATGCCTCTCCCATTTCCCCCGCCTCCAGGCATCTTAGCCCAGGGGCCTGGGTAACGATGACGAAGTCACTGCCTTCAAGTGTGGACAAGCAACGAGCTCCCAGGAACTGATGGGGAGATTCCTGGTCTGCCCACAAATGAGACAGCACCCCTTTTCACAGTGGCTTCCCTGACCACTCTCCGGAGGTGCATTCTTAGGCAGATCGATGAACTGCTTTCCGAGGGAAAAACAACTTCTGAGTGCTCTCCATATGAAGGTCTCTCTTGCCCCCTGAAGACGAGCCTGAATCCCTTTCTCACAATTGGAATTTACTCCTCAGAAGGGTTGTGGACAGGGCGCACCTGTCCAGGCCCGAAGAGGCGAATGAACAGAGCCACGCAGGCTGGGCCCTGTGCTGTGCCTGGCACAGACGATATTAGGGGAGATTAAGGGTCCAGATATGCTTGACGGTGTGGTGAGTGGAGAGGGCCCAGGCACGCGAACCCAGGGAAGAAAGAAAGCACCACTGGGAGCTGAGAAAAGCAAAGACTGCAATGAATGAGATTTGTTTTCTGCAGAAACCTTTCCAGAAAGCGATCTATAAATATACTGCCAGTAAAATTAAGATTTAAGTTTAACACAGAGACTATGAATTCAAAAATATGAATAGACCATAAGGAATGGGGGAATTTTCAGGACAGATCATCCTGATGAGTGATGAGGAGGGTGGAGGGTAAGAATCTGTCCACACGATTAGTGCTTCTCCGGAAGCTTTGCTTTGATGGACAGAGTTCCTGGAGCACGAGGCACAACACGTGAGGTGGCCCCCCTTGATGCAACCCCTGCCCACACACATGCAAGATGCATCCGCACCTCCAGCTCCCTCTCCCGAAGCGTTCCCATTCTGCATCCACCAACTGAGGCCGGGCAGAGACGGCTTCTTGGCTTCTTCTCGGAAGCCTCCCTCGAGTCCCCCAGGACACAGGGAGGGACTCGGCCCTTTGTGGCCCCGTAACTTCCTTTTGTAGCTACTCTACACAGTGGGCGCCCTCCTCTCTGGCTGTGGGTGAGACTCGACTGGTGAGATTTTAAGAACTATTCAGGCGAAGTCTCCGGGAACAATGAAAATACAAGCCCCACGGGTAGAGCCTGCCCTGTCATTGCTATTTTGTTGACGACAGAGAGATTCCGTCAAACCCTGCGTCCTGAACACTGAAACACAGAGGCCCCTCTGTGCACCCACGTCGCAATGCCACCTTCGGGCCTGGGAACCCTGTCCATCAGGCCTATTCCCTCAAGGCAGCGCGGAGGAAGGGCCGAGAGTAGTGAAACCTCTCGGGGGAGAAACTGGCCGGTCCGCCTCCTCCTTCCACCCATCAACTCTGTTCACACAGGGCCCGCTCTGCTTCTAAGAGCCTCACGGGTAAGAATAAATGTAGAGGCAAGGACTGCCCAGCACTTACGTGGAGGGTCTATTGTGGACACGAGGCACCAAACTTATGAATGAGGGGGGAAAACATGAGGAAACAGACGATGCAGAGGAAAACTTGAAAAGAAAATGACGACAAATAGAGGAAAATGCTCGGCAGTTCAGGGCTCATGTCCACAAAACACGGAGTGGATGCTAAGGCAAGAAAAGGAGCATTCAGAAAAAAGACCAGGAGATCAAAATATACTAACATATGGGGCGCCTGGGTGGCTTAGTCGGTTGAGCGTCTGACTTTCGCTTAGGTCGTGATCTCGCAGTTCGTGGGTTCGAGCCCCGCGTCGGGCTCTGTGCTGACTGCCAGCTCAGAGCCTGGAGCCTGTTTCAGTCTGTGACTCCCTCTCTCTCTGACCCTCCCCTGCTCACGCTGTCTCTCTCTCTCTCTCCTAGAAATGAATAAAAAAAACATTAAAAACAAAACAAAACAAAACAAAATATACTAACATAGAAATTTAAAAGTCAGTAGAAGTACTGAGAGAGGAAATCGGAGAGCATTTCCTAGGAAAGAGAACAATAGAAGATCATAAAGATAAGAAAATGACAAGATCCATCCAGGAGATCTGACAAGCAGCTAAAAGCAGTTCTAGGGCTATAAAAACATGGAGGAGAGTCCTCAGGGAAATAATACAGGGGAATGTTCCAGAACAGAAGGGTATGAACAAACCAAGCATAGAGATGACATGAGACCCTGGGAGCAGGGGCCCTGACGTGGGAGAGGAGGAGGGGACACCCAGGACCACTGCACAGGTGACCATAGTGGGCCATGGGAGTGACTCCTGGAGGGTGTCCTCGGGAACACACACGCCCCCGAGGAGTTACCTGATGTGTTTGACTTGGAGACATTTCGGGGCTCTGGCAGGTGGCTCTGGATGAATTAGTGGTTAGTACGTAAATAGTCAAGCAGATGTAACAACGAAGCCAGTTTGTTTTTACCTGCAAGGATAAAAATCGTGTACAATATCAAAACATAATCACCATCATAGTCCCTCACGGGGCTCAGCTGTGGACAATTTGTCAGTGGCCCAAATGTCCGCATTTCTCAGTGAATCCACCGAATGATGACCTCACTCTGTTGCGGGGGGAAGGGGGGGCGGGGCCTGACCTGGGCTGCACACTGGAACCATACAGGGAACTCTCCACCCCAGACCTCCCGAGCTCACTGGTCGGAGAGACACAGCCTGGGCCTCGACACTCCAGAAAGGCCCTCAGGTGGCTGCACGGGGCTGCATTAGGTGGACAGGGCCTGTGGAGGAGAGGGGAGCCAGAGTGTGGCACACGAGCGCTCAATTCTGATTTGTGGACTATCCAAGTCCAACTATGACAAGTTTCTATACAGACAGAATCTGACCCCACAGCTGTATGGCTTGGCTCCGCTCACCTCACCCCAACCCCGGCCCCGGGACCCTGCCTTTGTTGATGATCGTGATATTTTGTTTATCATGAGTTTTTGGCAATATCTGAATTTTTAAAATATTTCATTAAAATATTATTTATCCTGATGACTAAGTTTTGGGTCTGGAGCCAGTGTCGCACATGTCCCACCTGGATCCTGACCCTTGTAGCACATAAAATTGAAAAATTAAGAGCTTCTAGAATAAATTTACTACTTAGAAAAAAGATGAGACAACCAGGAGAAACTGTTAGAGGCATTAAACATCGCTGCCTCTTGGAAGCAGGACTCAAAGCTGGGGACCACGTTCTCTGTGTTGACAGCCTTCAGGTACCACTTAAGCTTTGAGACTGAATGTATGTATTACTTTAATAGACTCTTAAATACAGAGAACACACTGAGGGTGGATGGGGGCAGGGGATGGGGAAAATGAGTGATGGGCACTTGTTGGCATGAGCACTGGGTGTTGTATGTAAGCGATGAACCACGGAAATCTACCCCCAAAACCAAGAGCTCACTGTATACTCTGTATGTTAGCCAACTTGACAATAAGTTATATTTTTAAAATAAATAAAAAATACATAAATAGGATGAAAAAGATGTATATCAGCCAATTATTTCTGTGGGCCACATGTCCGCTGATTTTAGACCTATCATGCTTTGACACAAGAGGAAACGGAGGCACCGAGAAGTGATTTCCCCACGATCCCGGCTGGCCAGCGGCAGAACCAAGGCCATATCTGAATTTCTGGCTCATCTTTCTGCCCGCACAAAGTTTCTTCTTCAAACAATCACAACCATGAAACCCCTGTCTGACCTCTGATACTACAGTCGTTAGTGCCCCTAACTCAGGTTTCCGTGGCTCCTCTCCTGGAGGTCAGGGCTGTTTCAAGAACTTGGAAATCCTGGGCATTCAGACTTTCAGGGGTCCATCCACATCATGGGAGACACATAAAAATGCACCCACAGCTCCATAAAATAATACTTATTTTCACATGCAAAGGGTTTTCTGAAATGTTCTTGTGCAATTATTTGGCTCAGAGCAACACTTTTTGGTTGGCTCAGAGCTCTTGACGATAATTTTGCATTCTGTGCAACTCAGGCGAAGAGAGAAATGCACCCATTGAGATTGGCCTGGAAAACAGTGAGATGCCCTTGCTCTTCCTGCCCTGATGAACCCAGCGGACACAACGGGCACCTTGCAGACGTTTTAATGATGCAGATCAACTGTCAGTTTTGCAGTTTTCCATGTCTCAGAGATGTCCTTTCCTTTCCAATTCTCAGAACTTTTCATGGGTCTCAGGGCAGATGCTCCGCATTTTCAAGTGTCCAGGAGGTTGAGTCATCCTGGGGTCCTCGCAGTAAGCGTGTCCTGGCCGCTGCCTGAAGGGACTTCCCACCCACTCCCCCTCTATGGACTCAGCACATCTCTCTCTGGTTTCAGACTCCTGCATGACATGCCCCACGAGGAACTTCCCCACACACCTAGCTTCCGACCCTCCCCATGGCCGCCCACCAGATGGCTTATCTGGCCTGCGTATCTGTGTGGGCATGTTCCGCTGTCTGGGCTGACCTCCCTCCTCCCCACTGACTGCTTCCTCCTTACGGCAATTTCAGTTGTAAAACTGCTCATTGTCTTTTAAATATTTGGGTTTCCTTCATATAATTTCTCTGTTATACAACTTATGTTATCACACTGCCGTGTTCCTTCGTTGGCACGTCCATCTTGACTGATCAAGAATCAAATCCACTGCATGACCCTGGCGCCTAGGAAAATGCTTGGCCCCTGGGAAGTATATGACAGATTTGTCTAAACAAGTGAGCACAGCAGCCCTATGTCCTCTGGCCGGTCATGGTCCCTGCCTATGACTTGGTCCAAAACACCACAGTTTTACTGCAATGTAAACAAACTAAACTGGGAGTGAAAACCTCTTTGTTTTGCTGTCCTCTGGATAAATGACTCTAAAAAACTTAGTTTTCTCAGCATTTCTGTAAAATTGAGATAATGTTACCAACCCTGCCTCTTTCACAGAGGTGCCGAGGGAACTCAGTGATTTTTACATAAATACACTTTCGTGAAGTCTCACGTGCTCCACAAACGTGGGGTCAGCTCACGACCGCGCTGGTGACATGGTCCCCGTCGGTGGTGACTGTAAGAGAGAGGCTCACTCAGGCCCCACAGTACCTGGAACTTGTCTCTCGCCCTCGGCAGCAGAGATGGGGCGGCCCCCCTTTACACAAGGGTCTGAGGACCAGGGCACAGGAAGCCCAGAAACCCTTAAAGTGTATCATTCATTCCAGACTGATTAAAAGCTGACCAGAGGCATAAAGCCTCAAGGGAAACAGGTTTTGTTTTTAAAACCTGCAATGGGAGATTAAAAATTAAGTGTCCAGTTTGGAAAGAGATTCCACCATGATCTTGGAGGAAGAAGAAAGGCTGGCGACGGGCACCAGCACCAAGCTCTGCTGGTGGGCACCACGTGGCCCAGAAAGAAGGCCTGCGTGTCCTTGCCCCCCGCCCCACCTGCAGGCTCTGGGTCCTTAGAAGGGAAAGGATGCCAGCCTGGTGACCCCTCACTCCCTTCCAGTGTGGCAGCTGCCAGTGCCCAGCGACCGGGGCTCACAGCCCCGCCCGGCATGCCTGGATGTTCCCAGGAACCAGCGGGGCATGCAGTGGTTTCATGCTCAGTTAAGAAATATAAAGATGGGCCTGTTCATTGTGACTGGGAAAGCACATCACTTGTGACACAGAGAAAAGACAGAGGGTGAGAAACGGGGCCAGAGCAGTGAGTATGAATCTCCAAACCCACACGAATTTTCCTCTCCGAAGTTAGAAGCCAAATGGCTTGAGAGAGAGTTACATAAGGATTTGTCACTGCCTCTTGCCCAGGCTGTTGCTGTTACAACAGTCGCCTCTCCCGGACCACCAGGAAGGTGGAGGGAACAGGCTCCATCCTCTGGAGATTTCGAGTTGAACAACGGGGACATTCGCTCACCAATGAGGTGAAAAGCTGTGACAAAAGCCAGGTCATCAGGATGTGATCTTTATTCGTTCATTGAACAAACATGTATTATATATATGGTGCCAGGCGTTATTCTAGGTGCTGTGGATATGGGAATTTAGAAAAAGAAAAGAAAACAGAAAGAAAAAGCACCAGGAATATCCCTGCCCTCTTGGAGTTTAAGTCCCTGTTAGGAAGACAGTAATAAGGACAGCGTACGGCATGACGGGCGGTGACTGCTGTACAAAGACAGGGCGGAGGTGGGGCCGTGGAGAGTCCAAGGAGGGCAGGACTGGAGTCCAGTCCCTGGAGAAGGGCTGACGGGCTGTGGGGACAGAACCTTCCAGCAGAGAGATGGGCAAGCACCAGGGAGCCTGGAGGGCTGGGCACAGGGTAGTGGGAACTGAGGCCGTAGGCTCAACAGAGGGCAGGCTGTGTAGGGCTCTGCAGGGCTCTGGTTTTACTCAGGGCAGGAAAGGAGCCACTGGAGGAATTTGAGCAGAGGAATAACTAAGCCAACTTAGGTTTGAAAGGCATTCCTGTGGATGCGGAGAACAAATACTGAAAAGAAACCCTGAAGCAGAGAGCTCAGGTGAGAGGCTACTGCAGTAAGGCGAGGGGTGGCAGCTGGGGTCAGGGATGTGTAAAACAGATGGGGTTTGCTAAAGGATCACATACAAGTTCTGAGAGAAAAAGAGGAGTCAAGACAAACTTTAAGGTTCTCTGGCTTAAATATGTAAAAGGATGGGGTGGGTGTTTAGCAGAATGGGGAAGATGAGGCTTCAACCAGCAGGGAGAGGAGGTCTGAAGAGGAATATTAGAGGTGACTGAGTCTGAAATGTTGGATATAGCTATAGGGCAGCTGAAAAGGCAGCTGGATATACACTCCTGAAGTTTAGAAACAAGGATGTCAGAACTAGAAATGTCCATTGGGACTGTTTCGTGTACAGGTGGTGTACAATGTGATGGGGCTGGAGGGGGTGATGAAGGGAGGGAGAGGAGTGAAGTTCTGAGCATGGGCATATGGGGCACTCAGATGTTTGGTGGCCAGCAGGATAAGGAAGGACCCGCAGGGGAGCCCGAGAGACAGAGATGGATGAGGTGGGGGGAAAAACCAGGAGAGCACAATGTCTGGGAAGCCCAGTGAAGGAAAAAGTGTCTTTCAAAGTAGCCAACTTGGCCCAATGCTGTTGACAAGCCACAGTGAGGAGGGAGAAGACATCACTGGATTTGGCAATGTGGTGGTCATGAGTAATGCAGACAAGCGGTTTCAATGCCAACCTGAGTATTATGGCTTTTTTTTTTTTTAATTTTTTTTTTTATGTTTTTATTTATTTCTAGTAGAGAGAGAGAGACAGCGTGAGCAGGGGAGGGTCAGCGAGAGAGGGAGTCACAGACTGAAACAGGCTCCAGGCTCTGAGCTGGCAGTCAGCACAGAGCACGAAGCGGGGCTCGAACCCACGAACCACGAGATCATGACCTAAGCGAAAGTCGGACGCTTAACCGACTAAGCCACCCAGGCGCCCCAAGTATTATGGCTTTGAGAGGGAGATGGAGGAGCAGAAGTCGAGACGGCTGGTGTAGGTCACTCAGGGAATTTTTCAGAAAGAGAACTGGGAAAGTAGCTGCACAGGAAATGGTCAAGAGAGTGTTTTATTTTCGAGGTGGAAGACTACACAGCCTGTTTGCCTTCCGATATGAAGAATTAATGAAGAGAGAAAGAGGAAGGGAGGGAAGAAGAAATGAAGGAGGAAGGCAAAGAAGGAGGGAGCAAGGAAGGGAAGGGAGGAGGGAGGGAGGAGGGGAAGGAAGTGGGAAGGAAGAGAGAGTCCAACAGAAGGAGGAGGAGGATGGGAGGGCAGGGGAAGGACTGAGAAGGGAGGAGAAGGGGGAGGCAGAGGGAGAGGCAGCAGGACTAAAAACTAATGTTCACTGAAAAGGAAAAAGAAAGAGAAGACACAAATATCCAAAATCAGAAATGAAGGAGGGGACGTTACAACCAATCATCAGAAATAAAAATGACTGTAGGAGGATCTAAAAACAACTGTAAAGCAACACATTAGATAACCTAGAAGAAATGAGTAGATCCCTATAAACACACAAATTACCTAAACTGATTCAAGAAGAAAAATAGAAAATCTCAACAGACCTATAACAAGGAGACTGAATCACTAATCAAAAGCCTTCAACAAACAAAAGTCCAAAATCAGACAGCTTCACTGGTGAATTCTACCAAACATTTAAAGAAGAGTTAAAAGCAATCCTTCTCAAACTCTTCCAAAGAGTAGAAGAGGAGGGAACCCTTCCTAACTCATTCTATGAAACTGGCATTACCCTGGCGCCGAAGCCAGACAAAGACATCACAAGAAGGGCGTCTGGGTGGCTCAGTTGGTTAAGCGTCCAACTTCAGCTCAGGTCATGATCATACGGTTTGTGGGTTCAAGCCCCGTGTTGGGCTCTGTGGTGACAGCTAGCTGAGAGCCTGGAGCTGCTTCTGATTCTGTATCTCCCTCTTTCTCTGACCCTCCCCTGCTCACACTATTTCTCTCTCTCAGAAATAAACAAAACATTAAAAAAAATTTTTTAAAGGCATCACGAGGAAAGAAAATTACAGATCAATAATATAGTTGCCAAGATCTTCAACAAAATATTACGAAAGTGAACCCAGCAGCATATGAAAAGGATTATGCACCATGGGTAAGTGTAATTAATCCCAGAAATGCAATATGATTCAATTTAAGAAAACTGACAAATGTAACATATCATATTAATTGAATAAAGGGGGGTAACCACATAATCATCACAGTTGGCAAAGAAATGGCATTTGACCAAATCCAACAGCTTTCATGCTAAAAACTCTCAGAAAACTAAGGATAGAAATGAACTAGGAATAGAATAGACCTTCCTCAACATGATAAAGGGTATTTGTGAAAAACCCACAGCTAACATCATACACTATGGTGAATGACTGAAAGCTTTTTTTCTCTAAGTTCAAGAACAAAACAAAGATGCCCATTTTCACCACTGCTATTCAACATTGCACTGGAAGTTGGAGCCAGAGCAAGTCAGAAAGAAGTAAAGTTATCTCTATTTACAGATAAAATGATCTCCTATATAAAAAATCCCAAATAATCCACAAGAAAACTACCTGAGCTAATAAATGAAATCAGCAGTTTCAGGGTACAAGATCAACATACAAAAAAAATCAATTGTGTTTCTATATGCCATCAATGAGGAATATGAAAAAGAATTGAGAAAGCTGTTCCATTTATAATCACATCTGAAAGAATAAAATACCTAGGAATAAATTTAACCCAACAGATAAAAGGGTTGTACACTGAAAACTATGCTGAAGGAAATTAAAGAAGATCTAAAAAAATGAAAAGACATCCTATGTTCATGGATACAAAAGTTAATGTTATTGAGTTAACCTCAATGCTACCCAAGGGGTTTATAGACTCAATGCAATTTCTGTCAAAGTTCCAACGGCCTATTTTGCAGAAATGGAAAAGTCAATCCTTAAATTCATATAATTCCAAGTGGCCCAAACAATCCTGATAAGGAATAAAGTTGGAGTGCTTAAACTTCTCAATCTCAAAACATGTCACAAAGCTACAGTAATCAAAATTGTGTGGTCCTGGCATAGGAACAGACATGTAGATCAATGAAATAGACTTGAAAGTCTAGAATTAAACCCCTATATCTATGGTCAATTGATTTTCAATGAGACTGCCTAATCTCTTCATTGAGGGAAAAACAGTCTCCTCAACAGACAGTGCTAGGACAACTACAACTCCCTGTGCCAAAAAAAAAAAAAAAAAAAAAAGTTGGATCCGTATCTCACATCATATACAAAATTTAACTTGAAATAGATCAATGACCTAAAAATTCCTAAAACTCTTAGAAATAAGCATAGGGGTAAATCTTCAAGACCTAGAATTCAACAATGGATTCCTAGATATGACACCAGAAGCAGTAGCAACAAAAGAAAAAAATTGAACTTTATCGTAATTAAAAACTTTGTGCACCCAAGACATCACCAAGAAGGTGAAAAGACAACCTCCAGAATGGGAGAAAATGTTTATGGAATCACATATCTGCTAAGGGTTTCATGTCTCCAGTATATAAATAGCTATGTAACTCAACAACAAAGACAATTCAGCTCAAAAGTAGGAATCAAGTTCAAATGGACATTTCTCTAAAGAATACATGCAAATGGGACATAAGTACATGAAAAGATGTTCAACACCATTAGTCATTAGGGAAATGCAATCAAAACCACAATGAGACACCACTTTATACCTATGAAAATGGCTGTAATCAATAAAGCAATAAGTGTTTGCCAGGATATGGGGAAACTGAAATGCTCATGCACTGCTGATAGGGAAGTAAAGTGGTGCAACCTTGTGGAGAACAGTTTGGTGGTGTCTCAAAAAGCTAAACATAGAATTACCATTAGACCACTGAAAACAGGGGCTCAAACAGATACTTGTACACCAATGTTCATGGCAGCATTGTTCACAATAGACAAAAGGTTGAAACTGCCAAAATGTCTACCAACAAATGAATGAATAAACAAAGTGTGGCATATACATCCAATGGAATGTTGTTCGGCTATAAAAAGGAATGAAGTTCTGATTAATGCTATAACACGAATGGACACTGAAGACATTATGCTAAGTGAAATAAGCAAGGCACAAAAAAACTAGATACTGTATGACTGCTTTCATAAGCATCATCTAGAACAGATGTCAAGTTCACAGAGACAGAAAACAGATTAGAGGTTACCAGTGGCTGAGGGTTGAGGAGAATGAAGAGCTATTGCTTCATGGTTATAGAGTCTGGGGTATAAAAAAAAAAAAAACCATGGAAAGAGATAATATCAATGGTTGCCAACCTTGTGGATATTATTAATGCCACTGAATCGAATGGTTTAATCAAATGGCTAATTTTATTTCATACATTTACTACAATTTTGAATATTAATGACATAATACGCCCCAAACAATGGAATTGTAAACTTTAAATGGGTCCACTGTATGGTATGTGAATTATATCTCAATAAAGCTGTTTAAAAAATTAATGATGCAGAAGGTGGAGGGTAAAAGCCACCAGAATCTTGTCCTTGAGCAGGCAGGAGAAGAGGACCCTACCACCTTCCCACAGAGGCTGGGCTCAGCTAGGAACATGGATAGCTCCTCCAGAGTGACAAGGACAGAAGTCACAGAATATGGACACCAACGCAGGTAGTAGGTTGGGGGCCAGGAGCAGTTAGCTGCAGCTGCCTTAAAGATGCTGTCAAGCTGCCTTTCTTATTGTGCTTATTTCTTTCTGCTGAGTGACTCCCAAGTCATTCTTCCTCTCTCCCACCATCACTCAAATGCATATTTCTTACAGGTGAACAGGACGCCTTGTTCACTTTGAATTTCCACAGAACCTGGGATGACACACTGTGGAAACCTTCTGAATGACTGGTAAGTTAGGGATACAACAGACAATTGGCTTGGAAGCGCTCAGCTGGTTTTCACTCTCCATGTTCAATGTACGAGTCCATATTCTCTGCATCTGTGTCATAAGTCAAATGAGTTTGGCGAGAAACATCTGTAGCATCCATCCAACTGTACTCATGTGATACCCTTCTCACATTCTTATCTAAAATTTGTGTGGTTGTTTGGTTTTGCAACATCTTTTATTCTTAAGTGGAATCTCCTCGAGTGTTGCTCGTTGCAAAGAGCGGTGTGAAAAGTCCCAGGGAAAAGTGACCCAGCCATTGGAGAGCCGGTTGTCTCATCAGAGAGAAGATATATGAGATAGAATGAAAACCTTTATGACTGTTACCATGAACCGATCCTAAATAATGTTGGCAGCTGGTACAAGCTGCAAAGGGCCTCTACACCTGGGTTTTCTCAGTCAGCTGGAATCAATCAGAGAAGATTTGGAGCAGCAGGGTTTGGAACTGGTGGTTAAAAAGGTGATAAACATAGATTTCAGCAAAAGAAGTAAAGGTCTTCTACCCAGGGTAAACAAGGCTAAAGCGAGCAGATGTAATGAGAAAGCCACATAAGGGAGAGGGGCTAGAAGGGGAGAAGTAGGAATAAGTTTGTTTTAATAAAGCTGAAAGCTAATGACTTTAACATTTCAATCTTTAAGTGTTAATTCTTGGATAACATTTCATTTCAAGTGTAAAATATTGAGAAAACAAATCCAAAAATTACTCACTAACCGAATGATGCAATCCAGGAAATGTTTTGATACACCCGAAGGAGTCTATAAAGTCATCATTATCATGCCTTGTGTTCTTATAAAATCTAAATGCCATCCCAGCATTGTTTTGGAAATGGTTTTAGAGCTAATGTTATTGGGTGCTGACTGTATTCCACACACTATAGTGTCGAGGAAATGAGGCCCGGAGAAGAAATTTAGCTCTCAAGGCCACATGACAGGTTGGGATCTGAAGCCAGGCTGATAGGCTGTGTGGCAGCTCTCCTTCAAAGCAAGGATGACAGTCAGGCAAGTTTTCCCTCTTAACAGATTCATTTGATGAGGACAAATTTATACACCAAAAGTGGAAGAGGCAGGAGGTTGAAGAATGAGGAAGTGGAAGAAATAGTGTATAATTCTAACGCATATAATTACTGGGAAAGTGCTGTATTATTAAATAAAAGGACACTGTGTATGATGATACCAGATAATTCAATATGAATATCATATATATGTGTTTTTTTCTTTACAGTTAAAGCTAACAGATGTATTGAGCTCTTCCCATGTAAGGTCGTAGAGGAAGTAAAAAGACACATAATCAGTTATTGCCCTAGAAGTGCCTATAATCTGGAAGGAGAGCAACAAGCTAATGAACATTTATCCCACGCAAACAAAATAAATCCTGTTCTTGAGGCATAAGTACTTGAGCCCATGGGGAGAAACAGGATTAATGCTGAGTGGGAGCTGGAGAGAACTTCAAAGCGGAGCCGGCCTTTGAGCGGAGCCTGGGAGGAAGAGCAGGATGCTCGTGAGGTAAGGCAGCAGGGGAACAAGGTCTGGGCATGAGCGAAGGGTGGAGACGAGGCAGGGCGCAGACGGTCAGATGTGAACGCGGCACGGGGGAGAGGCTGTGGGACGGGAGGCGGGAGTGGCCCGCAGGTCTGGTGCTAGAGGGCCCGGAATGGCATCACACCCAAACACCGGGGCTTAATTGTTCAGGCCGTGGGGTTTGCTTGTTTTGAGCTGTAATTTAAGATCTCTGAAAGCAAACACAAGGTCCATGTTTCAATCATCTCTGAATTCCCAGCACCTTATACAACATCTGGAACACAATTCACATACACAAGATGGATGGATGGATGGAAGGATGGATGGAAGGATGGATGGAAGGATGGATGGAAGGATGGATGGAAGGATGGA
>NW_024081579.1:204308-212219 GCF_003009895.1 Hyaena hyaena
GGATGGATGGAAGGAAGGATGGAAGGAAGGAAGGAAGGATGGATGGATGGATGGATGGATGAATGGATGGAAGGATGGATGGATGGATGGATGGACGGACAGATAAATGGATGGATAGATGGATGGATGGATGGATGGATGGAAGGAAGGATGGATGGAAGGAAGGAAGGATGGATGGATGGATGGATGGATGAATGGAAGGATGGAAGGATGGATAGATGGAAGGACAGTTGCATAGACAGATGGGGCAGAGTCATAACAGCTCCAGATGTATAAATGACAAAATTTAATGACTAATTGGATATTTGAGCATCAGGAGTCAAAGATGGCTTGAAGGTTCCTAGTACAGATTATGGGGAGTACTAATGATGAGCTGCTTTGAGGAGGTGAGAAATATTTTAATAAGTCTTCATCTTTCACCTGAAAATGTGGAATGGGGGCAGAGGGAACCACACAGCACAGAGGAGACAGGAAGGCATCAAAGTGCTGTTCACACAATCTAAAAGACCCCATGTCTATGGGTGGGATACAAGGACACTCATCATTGTCCTGGGCCGGAGCAGGCTTCTTCCAGGGTTTGCTCAGGGATAAGATGAATGTAACACCTTTGGGCATAAAGTGAGGGTAAGGAGGGTGTGCATTTCCCTTAAAGCCTCCCCTCTCCCATCTCCAGCCTTACCTGGGATATGCACCCTTAACCTACTCATCTCCTTGCCTACCAATGTACTGCTACCCCACAGACCCACACACTGGGGGGAAGAAGGAGAAGAGCCAGAAATGTCATTATTAGATTGACAACTTCTCATAAATCTTTTTGAATTCTGTCTAGATTCCTCTGGCATTTTAAAAATCTGCAAAGATCATTGTACTCTTTGAAGGAAAAGGGCCCAGTTTCTATGCACATGGATAAAAAGGGGAGGGGACTTCACTCAAGAGAAAAACCACAAGAAAAAACAGTAGAAAGTGTACAGCTACTGTAATACCCTGTGATAGCTGGTTAGGTGAGAACACATTTCACACAGGAAGGCTTGTGTAGAACAGAGTCCACAGACAGCCCAGACCAACAAAGAGTTAGGCTGTCAGGCTGGTAGAACACGTTTGACTCCTGCACCTCCCACACATTATCTGTGTAAATTGTAGGCAATTTAGTTGACTTTTCTGAGCCTCGATTTTCTCAGCCCTTCCATGGGTTTAATGACACCTCCTTTCCAGAGTTATCCTGAGGATTAAGTGGAGGACCCACGTGAGCTCTTGGTGCAATAAACAGGGCCTCCGAGATGTCCGCTCCCCTCTTCCCACAGTGAACAGACCCGCACGAGGCGGGTCATGTCTACGGATGGAAGGACACTCACTGTAGGCTTGCAATTTGCGGGTAAGTGTGGACAACATGGAAATAAAAGGGATTCGGGCGCTGATCCACCATGTGAGACACTGGCTGGTGACGGGCACACAGATTTCAAGAATCTTTCAAGTTGCTCTTCTCACACCCTCCTTCTCAGGCTTTCCCCCTGAATTCTGATCACTAATCACACTTTTTAGACCTTCACAAAGAGGAGAGGAAGAAGGGAAGCCCAGCTGACAGGCCCTGGCAGGCTGTTGAATTGCTCTGTCCTAACTGGAACTGTATGACATGATTGCTGAGGTCACCTAAGGACTTTGACATTTCCCTCCCAATTTTGAGAATACAATAATGATGTGAAATCAATACTGATTGTGTACATTTTAACCTCCACAACTGCATTTTTGCTAATGGGGCTTTTGCTACATTTAAATATGGAAAGCACTGTAGGAATCTCATTTGCAGCAGAGCAGTCATTTTGGGGAAAGCTATTTTTTTAACCCAATCCCCACAACCTCCCTACTTAGTTTTTCTGCCCCCCACCACCTTCTTATCTCTTCTCCATGTCTTCCAGCTAGTAAGTCCTGGTTCTTCTATTTATTTATTCATTCATTAGCAAATGAGTAAATACACTTTTTAACACTTTAAGTGTTAAAAAAAATCATAAAATCATAGTCATCTCACTACTTAGAAACAACTATATATATATATATTAGATCTTTATAGAAATCAATTTATAAAATGCAGTCATATTATTCATACTGTTTTAAGTTATTTATACATATTTTATTTATTTATTTATTTACTTTAATGTTTATTTATTTTTGAAAGAGAGAAAGAACATGAGTGGGGAAGGGGCAGAGAGAGAGGGAGACACAGAATCTGAAGCAGGTTCCAGACTCTGAGCTGTCAGCACAGAGCCCAACATAGGTCTCGAACTCATGAACTATGAGATCATGACCTGAGCTGAAATCGGAGGTTTAACTGACTGAGTCACTCAGGAACCCCTATAATCCATTTTTTAAATTTAATAATGTAAAGTGAAGATCTTCCCATAAGTATTCATCTAAAACATTATTTTTAATGGCTGAGTTGTCTTTCACCATGTCAATTAATGTAATGTATACATCCAGTGCCCTATTGATTAGCATTTAGATTTCTGCCAATTATTAGATGTGATGAAAAATCTTGTAGGTAATCTTGGTGCATACTCTTAATATTTTTATTTAGTATTTATTTTAATATCAAAAAAATTTAATGTTTATTTATTTTTGAGAGAGAGAAAAATAGTGTAAGTGGAGGTGGGGCAGAGAAAGAGGGAGACACAGAATCTGAAGCAGATTCCAGGCTCTGAGCTGTCAGCACAGAGCCCGATGCCAGGCTTAAACCCACAGACGATGAGATTATGACCTGAGCCAAATTCGGAAGCTTAACCAACTGAGCTACCCAGGCTTCCCCATTATAATATTTTTTAAAACTTTGATATGAAAGTTCTTGCAAAAAATTGTTGGAAAATGTCAGTGTCTTAAAACCATATGGCTAAGTTACCTTTCAAAAGCAGGTACCCATTTATATCCTCATCAGCTGTATGTGAGAGTGGCCATTCCTTGCACCTTCAATCATGAATTCTTTTTTTCCATAATCTTTGTCAGTTTGATAAGTAGAAATTACATTGTTTGAATTCATAGTCTTTTATATTAATAAGGCTAAATTTTTATGTTGATTGGCTACTTGTATTTTTTCTGTAAATTGTTAATTTAATTCCTTTAGATATTTATAAGTTGGTGTGTTCGTCTTTCTAAGTTTAGACACTTTTTGTCAAATAACCTTTTGTCTGTGTCAGTGTCACAAATATTTTTGCCTACATTGTCACTTGCTTTTAAAAAATTATTTTGTTATATTTTAAAGTTAGGCTAATTGCGATATACTTGGGAAAAAGTGATTTTGTCCCTTTTCTATGAATTTAAGAAAAGTATTCACTCAGGTAACCACAGTCAAAATATGGAATAGTTTCATTACCCTCAAAAAGTTCCCTCTCGTTCTGTCTTCCCCCAACACTTCTCTCCAGGGACCATGGGCGTGTTTTCTGTTCCCATTGTCTGCCTTGCTCAAAATATCACAGAAATGATATTGTACTGTAGGTAGCTTTTGAAACTGGCTTCATTCACTTAGCATAGTGCATTTAGGATTTATCCATGTACCAGTAATTCTGTCCTTTCTGTGGCTGAGGAGTGTCCACTCTGTGCATGTCCACAGTTTCTTTTTGATTCACCGTCTGATGGACATGTTGATTGTTTCCAGTTTTGGGTGATTATGAATTAAAAAATGAAGTCCCCATGAACACTCATCTAGATATTTCTATGTAGGCCTATACTTTTATTTCTTATGGTTAAGTATCTAGGAACAGGGAAAATGTGGACTGAACTTTGTAAGAAAGTGACAAACCGTGTTCCAAAGTACCGTTTTGCATTCCGACCAGCAAGGTGTGAGAGTTCCAGGTGCTCCACGTTTTTGATAGCACTTGATACTGTCTGTTTGTTTTCTTCTTTTTTCTTTACTTTTTTTCATTTTAGCCATTCTAATAAATGCATGATGACATCTCATTGTGGTTTTAACTTGAATTTCTCTAATGATACTGATGCTGAACATTTATTCATGTATTTACCTGCCATTCTTACATCTTTGTAGTTAAATCTTTTTGCCTACTTTAAAAATGAGGTTGGTTATTCTCTTATCATTGTTATGAGCATCCCTGCATAGTCTAGATGCTAGTTCTTTATCAGATATGAGTTTTTCAAATGTTTTTTCACAACCTGTGCCTTTTCTTTTTATTTTCCAACAGTATCCTCTCAAAGAACATAAATGTTTAATTTCTGTTAGGTCGAATTTATCAATTGTTTCTTTCATGATCTCTACTTTTTGTCTTATCTAAGAAATGTTTGCCTATCCCAAAGTTGCAAAGACTTTCTCCAATGTTTTATTACAGAGGTTTTATGGCGTTGGGCTTCACATTTAGGTCTGTAATCTCTTTTTAGCTCATTTTTGCCTATGGTGTAAAATATGGGTCAGGGAACATTTTTCCCTTTTTTTTTTTTTTTAATATGGATGTCCAGTTGTTCCTGAACCATTTGCTTGAAAAGATGATCTTCTTTCCACTGAATTCCCTCAGCACCTTTCTAAAAACAAACAAACAAACAAACAAACAAACAAAAAACCTATTGACAATATATAGGTAGATTTGTTTCTGGATGCTATTTCTCCACTTACTTCTTGGATCTATACTTTGCCAATGCCAGAGTGCTTTGATTACTCTCAGTTTATAATAAGTCTTAGCATCAAGAAGTGGAAATTCTTCAACCTTGTTCTTCTTTTCCAAAACCATTTTGACTATTCTAGTGTTTTTGTTTTTCCATGTAAATTTTATAATCAACTTGTAGATTTCTACAAAAATATCATGCTGGGATTTTGTTTAGAATTGAATTGAATCTGTCATTCAATCTGGGATGAAATTTCATCTCAATAGAATTGTCTTCTAATTTATGAACATCTCTCCATCCACAATCTCTCTCCATTTATGTAAGTATTTTTTGTTTCTCTGTCTCATCATTGTTTTATAGTTTTCAGCACACATATTGTTAGATTTTTGTGTAGATATTTTAAATTTGTTGGTGCTATTGTAAATGATATTTTAAATGTTTCCAATATTTATGGCACTTTCATTTATATATTTATTATAATTTCTATATTTTATATATTTAACAAAATTCATCTGTCTAGATATTACCAACATTTTTTACTTTGCTTTTTAATTTTGTTTATTGCCAAATATTTAAGCCTTTCATTCATGGTTTCTCCTTTTGCATAGATTCTTTGTATTTCAAATTATTTTAATTCTTTTATCTATATTTTTTTTTCATTTTATCTTTACGATAACTACATTAACAACAAAAAAGACACTGTTTATTCTTCTTCTATAGTTCAATATACTGATTATCAAAAGATTAATTTCTCAAGGTTACAGTTTGTTAGAGGCATTGTTTAAACCAGACTCTTAGATACTGTGATTCTCTTATAAATACTTTTCACAGACCCTGCACTCAAAGAGCACACAGTCTAATAGGAAAACAGATTAAAAAGTGAAATTAGGGGTGCCTGGGTTGAAATAAGGGGCTCAGTTGGTTAAGTGTACGACTTCGGCTCAGTTCATGATCTCATGGTTCCTGGGTTCGAGCCCTGAGTCAGGCTCTGCGCTGACAGCTCAGAGCCTGGAGCCTGTTTCAGATTCTGTGTCTCCCTCTCTCTCTGACCCTCCCCTGCTCACATTGTCTCTCTCTCTCTCAGAAATAAATAAAACATTTTTAAAAAGTGAAATTAATAAGAGTCAGCTGGGAAGATGGTGGAGCAGGAAGACCCTCAGCTTGCCTTGTCCCATGGATGCAACTAGATAACATTCATTTCAGTGTAAATAACCCAGAAAATGACCTAAAGTCTGGCAGAACAAACTCTTATGACTAAAGCAGAGAAATGGCCACACAGAAGAAGGTAGGATGGGTGTGGTCTGGGAGCAAAATGGACTGTGGCCATCCTGGTGGGGAGGGAGCTGGTGGTGCAGAGAAGGGTGAAAAATAGACTCTGACACCAGGGAGCCCACAAAATCGGAGAAAAAATCTCTGTAATATTTGCCTTTGAGGTGAGAGGGTCCGAACATCATGAATTCTTACAATTAGCGGGACTTAATGCCTGAAATTGAAAGAATCAGTAGGCTCAGCTCTGGAAAAGTCTAGAGGGTGTTAGGAAGGAGAGTCACTGCCCTCAAAAAGCACCCTAAAGAGTACCTGCGGATACAGCTCAGAACCAGCAGTTTGAACAACACCTGGGGCAGATGAAAGAGTGATTTGCTCACCTGGGAGCCCGGTCAGACAGACAGGGACCACTGGGTGGGGATTAAAGGAACCACTCAGGAACTAAAGAGCTGGCACCCGCCATCCCCTTCCAAGCATAAACAATGGTCACATGTGGGAAGAAGCACTGTGCCCACACCTGCTACCTACCTTGCTTACACCAAGCCTTGCCACTCTCTCCCCTGCACTTTGGTGCATCTGCCCTTCCCAGCCACACTGACTTTAGTCATAGTGCTGCAGGCCTCCCCCACCCCTGGGAGACCAGCCCAAACCCCTGCCAACATCACATCTCTTGACCTGGGAATGCATCTTTCCAGACCTCAGTTCTGGTGACAGTGCAGCCGCCTCATTTCACAAGTAGACCACTGTATACCTTGTTAGAATGCGCTTCACCCCTGCTGGCAACCAAACACTGTCCATGACAGGCAAAGAGAGCCTCTGCAGACAACCGACTGAAGGAAAAAGGGGTCAGCACTCAGCAACAGAGTACATGCACATAGGAGACACCACCTGAAGTGCCAGGTCCTGAGGAGCAGGGGACACTGCACTGTAGGATACGACAGGTGCTTTCCTTCATAAAGCTATTACTGTTAAGAGCAAGAGACATAGCTACCTTTCCTAACATCCAGAAATAGACACAGAGAATTAGACAAAATGAGGAGACAGAGAAACACCTCCTTAATGAAAGAATAGTATAAAACCAAAGTGAAATAGATGTAAGTAATATGTCTGATACAGAATTTAAAGTAATGATCATAAAGATACTCACGGGACCAGAGAAAAGAGTGCAGGACATCAGTGAGACCCCTAACATAGAGATTAAAAAAAAGAACCAATCGGAGATCAAGAATACAATAAATGAAATTAAAAAATACACCGAAAGAATAAATAACAGGCTAGATGAAACAGAGGAATGAACTTATGACCTGGTAGACAGAGTAATGGCAAGTAACCAAACTTACCAAAGGATAGGAAAGAAAATTATGCAAACTGATAATAGACTTAGGGAACTCAGTGACTCCATCAAGTGTAATATCAATTGCATTACAGGGATCTCAGAAGAAGAAGAGAGAGAAGAGAGCAGAAAATTTATTTGAAGAAATACTAGTAGTTGGAGGAGCACTTAGGTGGCTCAGTCGGTTAAGTGCCTGACTCATGATCTCGTCTCAGGTCATGATCTCATGGTTCATGAGGTTGAGCCCTGTGTCAGCCCACACTGACAGTGTAGAATCTGCTTGAAATTCTCTGTCTTCCACTCTCTCTGCCCCTCCCCTGCTCATGCTGTCTCATTCTCTCTCTCTCAAAATAAATACATAAATATTTTTAAAAAAGAAAAAAAAGAAAGTAATATTAGCTGGAAACTTGCCTAATCTGGACAAGGAAACGGATATCTAGATCCAGTAGGCACAGAGATCCCCCCCCCCCAAATTCAACCCAAGGAGGTCTACACCAGGATAATTAAGACGGCAAAAGTAATGATAAAGAGAAGTGGACCCAAAAGTATACAGCCAACTAATCTTTGACAAAGCAGGAAAGAATATCCAATGGAAAAAAGACAGCCTTTTTAACAGATGGTGTTGGGAGAACTGGACAGCAACATGCAGAAGAATGAAACTAGATCATTTTCTCACACCATGCACAAAAATAAACTCAAAATGGATAAAGGACCTG